>NC_139699.1:9320586-9333086 GCF_964188405.1 Protomyctophum parallelum
GTGCATAGTCTCTGGGTGTTGTGTTCCCCAGTCAGCCTCTCTATAGGTGCATAGTCTCTGGGTGTTGTGTTCCCCAGTCAGCCTCTCTATAGGTGCATAGTCTCTGGGTGTTGTGTCCCCAGTCAGCCTCTCTATAGGTGCATAGTCTCTGGGTGTTGTGTTCCCCAGTCAGCCTCTCTATAGGTGCATAGTCTCTGGGTGTTGTGTCCCCAGTCAGCCTCTCTATAGGTGCATAGTCTCTGGGTGTTGTGTCCCCAGTCAGCCTCTCTATAGGTGCCTAGTCTCTGGGTGTTTCAGTCCCCAGTCAGCCTCTCTATAGGTGCATAGTCTCTGGGTGTTTCAGTCCCCAGTCAGCCTCTCTATAGGTGCCTAGTCTCTGGGTGTTGTGTCCCCAGTCAGCCTCTCTATAGGTGCATAGTCTCTGGGTGTTGTGTCCCCAGTCAGCCTCTCTATAGGTGCCTAGTCTCTGGGTGTTGTGTCCCCCAGTCAGCCTCTCTATCGGTGCATAGTCTCTGGGTGTTGTGTTCCCCAGTCAGCCTCTCTATAGGTGCCTAGTCTCTGGGTGTTGTGTTGTGTGTTCAATCCCCAGTCAGCCTCTCTATAGGTGCATAGTCTCTGGGTGTTGTGTCCCCAGTCAGCCTCTCTATAGGTGCCTAGTCTCTGGGTGTTGTGTCCCCAGTCAGCCTCTCTATAGGTGCCTAGTCTCTGGGTGTTGTGTTCCCCAGTCAGCCTCTCTATAGGTGCCTAGTCTCTGGGTGTTGTGTCCCCAGTCAGCCTCTCTATAGGTGCATAGTCTCTGGGTGTTGTGTCCCCAGTCAGCCTCTCTATAGGTGCCTAGTCTCTGGGTGTTGTGTCCCCCAGTCAGCCTCTCTATAGGTGCATAGTCTCTGGGTGTTGTGTTCCCCAGTCAGCCTCTCTATAGGTGCCTAGTCTCTGGGTGTTGTGTTGTGTGTTCAATCCCCAGTCAGCCTCTCTATAGGTGCATAGTCTCTGGGTGTTGTGTCCCCAGTCAGCCTCTCTATAGGTGCCTAGTCTCTGGGTGTTGTGTCCCCAGTCAGCCTCTCTATAGGTGCCTAGTCTCTGGGTGTTGTGTTCCCCAGTCAGCCTCTCTATAGGTGCATAGTCTCTGGGTGTTGTGTCCCCAGTCAGCCTCTCTATAGGTGCCTAGTCTCTGGGTGTTGTGTCCCCAGTCATCCTCTCTATAGGTGCATAGTCTCTGGGTGTTGTGTTCCCCAGTCAGCCTCTCTATAGGTGCATAGTCTCTGGGTGTTGTGTCCCCAGTCAGCCTCTCTATAGGTGCATAGTCTCTGGGTGTTGTGTCCCCAGTCAGCCTCTCTATAGGTGCATAGTCTCTGGGTGTTGTGTTCCCCAGTCATCCTCTCTATAGGTGCATAGTCTCTGGGTGTTGTGTCCCCAGTCAGCCTCTCTATAGGTGCATAGTCTCTGGGTGTTGTGTCCCCAGTCAGCCTCTCTATAGGTGCATAGTCTCTGGGTGTTGTGTTCCCCAGTCATCCTCTCTATAGGTGCATAGTCTCTGGGTGTTGTGTTCCCCAGTCAGCCTCTCTATAGGTGCATAGTCTCTGGGTGTTGTGTTCCCCAGTCATCCTCTCTATAGGTGCATAGTCTCTGGGTGTTGTGTTCCCCAGTCAGTCTCTCTATACGTAGGTGCCTAGTCTCTAGTATTCCACCCTGGGTGTTGTGTTGTGTGACAGGCAGCTGCTGGCCTCTTTGGCGGTGCTGAAATGAATAGATTATGAGCAGTAATTAGGCATACAGCAGAATCGATGTGCTCTGGGGCAGGGCCTGGGGGGAGAGGGGGGGGGGGGGGGGACGGGGGGGTTACGGGGGTCTGAGGCATATATACCCAGAATGACAGAGGAGGGAACAGCAGGGGGGGGTCAGGAAGGAGACCCTATGGGGGGGCAGAGGGAGGGAGGGAGGGGCCGGGGGGGGGGGGGGGGGCAGGTGGGAGGGTTCAGTGAGGGAGCACGTTGGAGGAGGTGGAGGGGGGGTGGAGGCTATAAGGCTGAGGGAGAGAGAGAGTTACAGCAATAGTTGTCAAAGTGGGTTCCAGGAATTCCCATGAGGGGTTCCAGGGGGGATCCCCAGGCCAGGGGATCTCCAGGGGGGATCCCCAGGCCAGGGGATCTCCAGGGGATCCCCAGCAGAATTATTGATAGCTATAGTATCTAGGAACCAAAAGGACCCTTACAGGTTTGTAACAGACAGAGTAGTATACAGACATGGTCTATTTGGTTCTGTTTACTTTCAGAGTCCCTGGCCAATATCATACAGTTCCAAACTGGAGGGGGGGGGGGGGGGTCTTCTAAATTAAATAATTTGAGAACCTGCACTGAAATAGAGTATATGGGTCTATACCGTATGTATGTATTTGGTTAAAATGGGTTTGGGTTTAAAAAAAAAGGCAAAAGCATGCTCTGTTGCACTGACCTAAAAGTTTTGATCGGGGACCCGTTTTGGTGTTAGCATTACGTTATGCTTTAGCTATTTAAAAATAGCAGATCTACAAGCTCATAGCGCGCCACCGAGTGGCGCGCTACGAGCTTGTAGGTCTGCTATTTTAGAAAAATCGAAGAACGACTGACATTTTTATAATCTGATCTCAGGTCAGAATGGGTTAATCAGACCAGTGTGTGTCCAGTGGAAACCTTGTATGAATCTGATCTCAGGTCAGAATGGGTTAAAAACTGCTTCAACTTCTATGCATGTATGTATGTATGTATGTATGTGGTTGATTGTTAGGCTGTGTTGGTGTTGTGGACTAGAGCAATAAGTGATATAGTGAATATTCTACTGCAGGATTGAAGCTGAAAGGGGAAGCTGAGCATGAGGGGGGGGGGGTGGGGGGTGGGTGGGGGGCATAGGATGGTGTCGTATACCCGTATATATATATATATATATATGCCCTCCAGTTATGCGTCTCATTCCTAGTTAGTGGCAGAGTGCTGAATGACCTGCCTGTGATCTTCTCCATAATTAACATATGCTTGTTAGCCAAGGTTGGTTGGAGGCTCTGAGACCAAGACTGCACGCGCACGCACACACACACACACGCATGCACGCACGCACACACACACACACACACACACACACACACACACACACACACACACACACACACACACACACACACACACACACACACACACACACACACACACACACGCTAGGATACAGCAGGTCTCCTATAGTGATGGCAGAGTGAAACTAAAGGCGGAGAGTTGAAGGAGACCATGAGAATGACTGTCTGTGTTCATAATGTTAGTCAGAGAAAAGGGATAGGTAAAGGTAAAGCGAACATGTTTTTTTTTGTTGCATGGAAGCAATCAATGCATGCTTGTGCGTGCGTGTGTGCACGTGCATATACGCGTGTGTCTTTGTGCACATTAAGGCATGCGTTAATTTCCATAAGCTCTTTCATTTTGTCCCGCGTTCAAATAACACTTATCACCGTCTAGTGTCGAGGGCATGGGTCTGATCAAATTTACACTGAAGATGGCTCCGTTCCAATTTAACCCATTTTGACCTGGCGTTGACATTAAAAAAAAAATATTTTTTAAATGTATTTTTTTCTGAAAAACCTCATCAGTGGTTCTCAATATTTCATGTCAAGGACCCCAAAAATGATATATAATATTCCGACCCCCATCTGAAAATATGTTGTTCCAGGGGACCCACCAGAATGAGTTATAAACTGAAACTCTGAAAGAATATATATATTCAAAGATTTGAGGCACATTTTCACGTTTTTTTCAAAAAATAGCAGACCTACAAGCTCATAGCACTCGGTGCCGCGCTATGAACTTGTAGATCTGCTATTTTTCAATAGCTAAAGTATAACAATGCTACACCAAAAGGGGTTCCCGCCCAGAATGGTTTAATAGGGTTATGAATATGAAGTGCTGAACGTGAACGGGCCATATTTGTTCAATCACTCCAACCTCATTTGGACATAATGAAGACATGCCCCTAACTGTGATTATTCCCCACGTCTCCCACTGCTCTTGACCTCACGGAGAAAAGGCAAACACAATCACTTCACCCCATCAGGGTATAGTAAAGAGATGGGAATTACTGTGTATTCTACCAAGATTCTGCATGTGTAATATTCACATTTTTCCACTGACGCTGATTAATGCTTACCTTGAGTGGTTGTGCTATTTTGCTGATACACTGTCTGATACTTGACTATAGCCTGGCCCAGATACACTGATACTTGACTATAACCTGGCCCAGATACACTGATACTTGACTATAGCCTGGCCCAGCCCAGTCTGATACTTGACTATAGCCTGGCCCAGCCCAGTCTGATACTTGACTATAGCCTGGCCCAGCCCAGTCTGATACTTATAGCCTGGCCCAGATACACTGATACCTGACTATAGCCTGGCCCAGATACACTGATACTTGACTATAGCCTGGCCCAGATACACTGATACTTGACTATAGCCTGGCCCAGCCCAGTCTGATACTTGACTATAGCCTGGCCCAGCCCAGTCTGATACTTGACTATAGCCTGGCCCAGCCCAGTCTGATACTTATAGCCTGGCCCAGATACACTGATACCTGACTATAGCCTGGCCCAGATACACTGATACTTGACTATAGCCTGGCCCAGATACACTGATACTTGACTATAGCCTGGCCCAGATACACTGATACTTGACTATAGCCTGGCCCAGATACACTGATACTTGACTATAGCCTGGCCCAGATACACTGATACTTGACTATAGCCTGGCCCAGATACACTGATACTTGACTATATCCTGGCCCAGATACACTGATACTTGACTGATAGCCTGGCCCTATAGGGTAGGTACCCTCACATGTTCTCCCCGTGTCCCCTAGGGTAGGTACCCTCACATGTTCTCCCCGTGTCCCCTAGGGTAGGTACCCTCACATGTTCTCCCCGTGTCCCCTAGGGTAGGTACCCTCACATGTTCTCCCCGTGTCCCCTAGGGTAGGTACCCTCACATGTTCTCCCCGTGTCCCCTAGGGTAGGTACCCTCACATGTTCTCCCCGTGTCCCCTAGGGTAGGTACCCTCACATGTTCTCCCCGTGTCCCCTAGGGTATGTATACCCTCACATGTTCTCCCCGTGTCCCCTAGGGTAGGTACCCTCACAAAATACATGCAGTAATCCTGGTCTCTAAACTACCTCCCCCTGGCCAGCCGGGGCGCCTGATGGAGGGGAAAGGAACTGGTCGGAATAACGTGTTCCTTCCACACGCTACGTCCAGCCGGGTAAACTCTCCCCTGTCGGGTGAAAAGAAGCAGCTTGGACTCCTCATGCATAGAAGGAAGCATGAGGTCAGTCCCCCAGGTTGGCAGAGGAAGTGTATAGCGCCCAGGATTACATTAGATAATTGACACTGGGTGAAAAAATGGGTTTAATACAAAATCGTGGGATAAAGATTATATATACTGTATATAAAAAAAAATAGATCACGTGGCAAGTCCCGAAGAACTGTGGATGACGTCCACCCAACTTTCTTACTATAAATGAAGAGTTTCAGCCAGATGGCTTGAGCGGACGTGGGGTGGAAGTGGGCTGCCACAGGTTGAGCGGACGTGGGGTGGAAGTGGGCTGCCACAGGTTGAGCGGACGTGGGGTGGAAGTGGGCTGCCACAGGTTGAGCGGACGTGGGGTGGAAGTGGGCTGCCACAGGTTGAGCGGACGTGGGGTGGAAGTGGGCTGCCACAGGTTGAGCGGACGTGGGGTGGAAGTGGGCTGCCACAGGTTGAGCGGACGTGGGGTGGAAGTGGGCTGCCACAGGTTGAGCGGACGTGGGGTGGAAGTGGGCTGCCACAGGTTGTCAAAAGGCTCATGGAGAGGCTCATCAATCCAATCAGGCCTGATTGAATGGCAGGTTGTGCCCTGGCCACGCACAGGTGTGGGAGGCTATATAAGTGGCCTATAGCTGCACTCATTTCCCAAAGCCCAGATCACCAAACCACTGCTGCCTGTCTCCCAAACATAAACCTACACCTTCTATCACCTCCTGCAACCCTCCAACCCGTGTGCGTCCAAGAGCAAACGCGTAAGTCTGGATCATTTAGCCACCGTTTGTTCTCCCCTGCACAGTGGGGGTTAATGAGCACACATCAAGGGACAATGTATACACAATGTATTTGTTTACTGTGGGATGACCAGCAGTTCAGCTTTGAGTATTTCCTTTGCTTTATGTAAACTGGAATGTGGACTAATCAGACCTATAATGTTTGGCCTGCCTAATTGGGCATCATGTATATATATATATTTGACATATTATATTTATATGTATGTTTATATATTTCCTATTATGATTGATTGATGCTTTATTATCTATTCGGCATACATTATTACTGATTGATTATTTAACATAGTTATATAGTTTCTCATATTTAATCCCATCTTTGACGCTTTAAGATGTTGTATATATATATATTATTATTATATCTTATTTGATGCTTTAGGAGATATTGAATGCTTTAGGAGCTATTGAAAAATAGCAGATCTACAAGCTCATATCGCGCCACCGAGTGGCGCGATACGAGCTTGTAGGTCTGCTATTTTTGAAAAATCGAAGAACGACTGACATTTTTAGAATCTGATCTCAGGTCAGAACGGGTTCGTCAGACCAGTGTGTGTCCAGTGGAAACCTCGTATGAATCTGATCTCAGGTCAGAATGGGTTAAAACCGAAATCCTCTGCCTCGTCTGTGGTCAGCCTGGCCGGTGGCCTTGCCTGCTCACCCTTTGTCCATTACACCTCACCTATACCCATATACCACTCTTTCACAGGTGGTATGTGGACCGGAGTCAGACAAGGCTGTGTGTACATGTGTGCTAGTTTTCTAAACACTGTTATGCAGGATGGAGGAACCATTGACTTCAAGCTTGACGGTAACATATGGAACATCAGAAGGATGCAGGAGGCAACTATACCAATCTGAACTCTGAACATAACCTTGAGCTAAAGTATGCTGACGGTTGCTGACTCCAAACATCGTGGGGAGTTACAATGTTGATGCATGATTAAGGTTACCTTTTAGTGTTCAATGTGTGGATGCAAAAAGTAGCCCTTTCACCTACCATAGCATGGATGGATGCACATTCCCACGCTATTGGTACACAAATAGAACATCGCTGACTTCTATACATCAGACCACCGGGCCTGGACACTGGCTTGGCTATAAGACCCGGGCCTGGACACTGGCTTGGCTATAAGACCCGGGCCTGGACACTGGCTTGGCTATAAGACCTGGGCCTGGACCCTGGCTTGGCTATAAGACCCGGGCCTGGACACTGGCTTGGCTATATAAGACCACCGGGCCTGGACACTGGCTTGGCTATAAGACCCGGGCCTGGACACTGGCTTGGCTATAAGACCCGGGCCTGGACACTGGCTTGGCTATAAGACCCGGGCCTGGACACTGGCTTGGCTATAAGACCCGGGCCTGGACACTGGCTTGGCTATAAGACCCGGGCCTGGACACTGGCTTGGCTATAAGACCTGGGCCTGCATGGACCCTGGCTTGGCTAGGACCCTTGCACTCGCCTGGACCTGGCTCAGGTGAGATGCCCCTGGGATGGTCAGGCAGCAGCAGGCAGCATACATGCAGGAGTCTACTCTGAACCCAAATCAACTCAGGTGGCTTCATGGGCATGATGTTATTCAGAATGATGCCACGAGCCACAGACTCCTGCCCATAAAGTCTTCTCCAGCCACTTTGCTAGTGGGCAGAAGAAGCAGTTGAAAGAGCAACTGAAGAGATGCCTCTCTCTCACTCCTCAGGGAGTGGAGTAGGTTATGGAAAACCATGCTTGCTTGAAACGATTTAATACCCCCCCCCCCCCCATATCATTGGATATGATGGACAACCAGCAAAACAGCAGAGAGAGAGAGAGAGAGAGAGAAATGTCTATTTGTGCAGCTGTGTATGGGAATGCAGGTGGATATGCATCTGTAGATGTGCGCATGAATGTTTAGTGCATGTGTCTATGTTGGGGGGTATAGTTATGTAGCGCTGTGGTGTCTACTGTGTGTGTGTGTGAGTGTGTGTGTGTGTGTGTGTGTGTGTGTGTGTGTGTGTGTGTGTTTGCTCTATAGCAGCTCCTCAATGACATCAAAGGGCTGTGCAAACGGAGCCCCTGGCAGCTGTTTGGAATCTCATCTCGCTGTTTCTGTTTAAAGCAGGCAAGAGAGAGGAGACCTGCACTAATAAAAGAGGTGCTATTCAAAAGAGGAATAGACTAGTCAAACGTGTGTGTGTGTGTGTGTGTGTGTGTGTGTGTGTGTGTGTGTGTGTGTGTGTGTGTGTGTGTGTGTGTGTGTGTGTGTGTGTGTGTGTGTGTGTGTGTGTGTGTGTGTGTGTGTGTGTGTGTGTGTGTGTGTGTGTGTGTGTGCATGTGTGTGCGAACCTAAAGGAACCTGTGTTTTTGTGCATTGCGTGAAAGAGACAGCAAAGGGGTAAGAGGGGGCAGGGAGATGATAGGGAGAGGTATAGAAGTGTGTGTGTGTGTGTGTGTGTGTGTGTGTGTGTGTGTTAGATATTGAGAGGGAGGTTGAAAAATCCATGTGTGTGCGACTGTGCGTGCGTGCGTGCGTGCGCGCGCGCGCATGTGTGTCAGAGCATGAGAGGGAGGGTAAGAAAAAGTGTGAGTGTGTGTGTGTGGAGGACACACTCACACACAACAGGAGAAGTGAAGAAGTCAAACTGAAGCATTCACGCAGCCCTTCATTCCTCCTGTGATACTCAAAGGTATAATAATATAAGCCATTACGTGTGTATATAATATAATCACACAAAGCTCTGTTTGGTTGTTCACAAAGCTGACTGCATGCGACATCCACCCTACAGTGCTGGGGTGATTCTGGTAAATGTCACAAATACAGAATTATACCAGAACTTTTTAACCCATTCTGCATGACCGGGCACCCATTTTGGTGTCAGCATCATGTTATGCTTTAGCTATTTAAAAATAGCAGATCTACAAGCTCATATCGCGCCACCGAGTGGCGCGATACGAGCTTGGTCAGGTCAGAATGGGTTAAAGATGGAGTGCCACGATCTTTTCCCCCCACCCTAAAACATGATTATCAGGTATCATTAGAATATAAGGAGGAAGAACTTTTTTTCCGTCTCTCCCGCAAAATATGAACGCTTTTTGGATAATATATCGTATAAATTAAAATGATCGCAATGTAAGCTATACTGTAGCAATGTAAAGTCAACTTTCTTTAGTAGATTGTTTCCGGGTCATGGCTTTCAGAATAAAAGTGCTGAGACAACCCCGGCCACCCAGAGCTCCTATTTTGAAGCACTTCCGGCACTCATAGTGTTTTAAGTATGCCTCATGGTTTGCCTGGTGGGTGGTGGTGGTGGGTAACCTGACGCTGCCAGATGAGGGCGGTATTGGGTAACCATGTTTCCCAACACAGCAATCATCTGGGATCTCTCAGGCAGTTGAGCTGACAAAAATCTGTTCCGTACTGGACCAATCAGCGTGAGCTAAGGGCGGGATATGTGCGAAACCGGACGTGAACTATATAGACACGTCAATATGATTGGTTGTGTTTGCACGCCCACACGGTGATAGACAGACGGTCCCATCCAATCATCTACTAAGTATCTTGAAAAAAAGGAACAGCCCCGTCATCGAATTTGCTTCCGCGATCCCAGATCCCAATAAGCTGTGAAACAAATTTGTGTAGCAAGCTTCTTGGATCTGGCAGCGTCAGGTTAGGTGGTGGGTGGTGATCCACCTGAACTGAAGCCACAGCTGTAGTTGTATGATAAAGGAGGAGGGGTTAGGGGAGGGGCTGATAATGTGATGTCACTATATTACTGTTTTTTTTTTCATCGGCACGTTTGACTGTCAAGGGTTCAGCTTCCAGGAAGAAACCCTAAATACAAAGGGAATGCATCAGTGTGTACATAAAAACGACTCCAGGGTGAAAAACTGGAAAAATACAAAAATTGTGGCACTCCATCTTTAAGACTATACGCCATTGACACAAATTAACATAAATGGCATGTATATACGCATATGTTTCTATGAACAAATGTGCTGGTTCATAAAGCATCGATAAATTGTAATTACTACATTTTAATTAGAGATGTCCCGATACTGTATCGGTATCGGAAAAGTATATATGACGCAGTCATATCGGGTCATATCGGTATCTGTGAATATGCCAGTCTAACCACCGATCCGACACAGGGGTGTAAGGGTTTGACACTATATGGCAGGTAAATACAATGTTGGGATGTGTGGAGTTTGCTTTGGAGTTGCCCAAACTGCAAGTGCACATTTGAGTGAGGAGTCTGCTATTTACAACACAAGATAAAATAAGTAATTCTTTTAGTATTATACATATTATCATCCCTAATTTTAATACATGTTTCTATAATGACTGACGGTTAAACTGATTGCATTTGTCTTCCTTCCTTCCTTCCTTCCTTCCTTCCTTCCTCCCTTCCTTCCTTCCTTCCTTCCTTCCTTCCTTCCTTCCTTCCTTCCTTCCTTCCTTCCTTCCTTCCTTCCTTCCTTCCTCCCTCCCATCAGATAAGAGAGAGAGAGAGACAGCCAGATGCAGAGAGAGAGACAGACAGAGAGCAGTGTAGGAAAGAGAGCCCAGTTCAATTAACGTCGTAAAGTAAAATACTTTGTAAAAGAGAAATAAATGCTGCAGTGAGTGGAAGATTCATGTGCTCAAATAAACTGGAGCTTTTGAATTTTTAATTGGAAAGGCCCTAATTATGGCCATCAGACAGTACTTCTAAACACACTCACTGCACTTTCTCTTCATTGCTCTTTTCCCCCCAGCCGCCTCCTCCTCTCTCGGTTTGGCGGTTTGGACGCACGGCCCCCCAACAGTCCGGGGTGTATTTTTCCATGCCATTAATATTTGATGAAAATGGGCCAGGGCTGCATCAGCTGCTCATCGCCACTAAAGAACATGGCCTCCATTATGAGCCCTCTGCTGCCTCTCAGCCATGTGCATTAGCAAGACGGCAGAATGCAAAAAGAAGGAACGCATGCACGGCTTGATGGGGAGGGAGACATGGATGTGTGTGCGTCGTGTGCATGTGTGGAGTTGAGGTATTGGTTTTGTGTGTGTGTGTGTGTGTGTGTGTGTGTGTGTGTGTGTGTGTGCGTGCACCGTGTGAGTGTATGTAGCAGTATACGTACGTATACGTGTGAGTGCTGGCTTGTCAACCATCCCTGTCGATTGATGCTATTAGATGTTGAGAAACAGTTGGGGTGTGAGCTATAATTGAGCTGACACTAATAATGAAAGCAGATACTGTCTGCAAGCCCTTGGCAATATGCTAAAGAAGATATTGATGCCCCTAATAATTCAGGGGCTCGACAGAGTGGTGGAGAATCTCCTCTTTTTTTTCAAATCTTTGCCCAGGAAGCAAGGAAATAAGATTTAAAACTGCTTTAAAATGCAGCGCAGCTCCGTCTTTTAAAGCTTTTTTTCTGGCACGGTATTTAGTCACTATACATGTCACTGACGAATGCACGGGGAAATTCAGATTATAATGATTAAAATGTAATGTAAATGTAAAAAAGAAAAAAAAAGACTGTTGCAGGTATAATAATATATTTGGTCTATGAATGAATGAATGAATGAATTAATGAATGAATTAGTCTTTATCTTCGTGTCTTGTCGTTAAGACCCGTCCCTTACGGAATTATAAGACACCAACAACATAAATAAGCAATATCACGTTCACTTCTCACACAGAAGCTACACCAAGTATCTGCTAAAACAAAAACAGAACTATATGTGCGCGTGACTGTGCGCATGCACACACGAATGCACACACACACACACACACACACACACACACACACACACACACACACACACACACACACACACACATACTCACAACATGTCCACGTACAAATTGCACTGTATCACTCATTATAGGAGGCACATGCATGCGAGGGACTGGAGCGTAACTTTGCCTATAAGCCTTGGTCAAGGACCTCCATAATCACCAACTCAACCTTGTGACTCCTGCCTGAGCTCTGAGGGCCCCCAGGGGCCATGTGGTGCTAGGGGGGTGCAGGTCAGTCAAATGAACCCCATAATGCAGTGGTAACGGATCTCACTGGATCAGAGGAGTGGAGATTGAAAAAGGATTTCTCTTAATTTAATGTAGACAGAATTTGGCAGAATTAAAACAAAAAAGGAATACAACTAAACAAAACAAAAAAAAAGGAACCACATGAATAATTCTGTAGGCCTGACGTCGAAATAATTTAAAAAAAAAGTCTTCGGAAAGAATATATGTTCAAAGATTTGTGCCGCATTTTCACGATTTTTCAAAAATAGCAGACCTACAAGCTCGTAGCGCGCCACTCGGTGGCGCGCTATGAGCTTGTAGATCTGCTATTTTTCAATAGTTAAAACACCAAAAGGGGTTCCCGTACATAATGGGTTAAACAATTCAACACTATAAGCTATATGGAAC
>NC_139699.1:9338086-9355586 GCF_964188405.1 Protomyctophum parallelum
GTGTGTGTGTGTGTGTGTGTGTGTGTGTGTGTGTGTGTGTGTGTGTGTGCGTATGTGCGTGTGTGTGTGTGTGTGTGTGTGTGTACTCATGTCTACCATGTGCATCTGCGGGTCTTGTTCTATATTGTTCTAATTCGATTCAGAATTGATAAATGGGTTATTCTGAATCAAACCATTTGAATGGGACTGCAGGGGGAATTTAATTTGTATAGTTGAATCACGCGGCATGTTTTCAAATTCAATAGCACATTATCAGTGGGGGGGAGTGAATTAACGGTGATGTAAGTGATATTATATTGTTAAAATACATACAGTAGCAATCCATCTAGATCTAGTAATCATTGCTATAAAGTGTTTGTTCAATAACAGGGCTCTAGTCTAGATCCTGTCTCTCCAGCTCCCTATAGTCAGCTTGGGATACCAATTTCATCCAATCAGGAGAGAGAACTCATACTCAGCGTATAAGATAAACAAGTGAAAGGGAAAGAGATGAACCCCTTTTGGTGTTTTAAGCATTATGTTATACTTCAGCTATATTGAAAAATAGCAGATCTACAAGTTCGTATAGCTTGTAGGTCTGCTATTTTTGAAAAATCATGAAAATGTGGCTCAAACCTTTGAATAATATATATTATTTCAGAGCGAACGTTTTTAACTCAAATCTTTGCTTCTGGGAGGGGGGGGTCCCTGGAACTACATATTTTCAGATGGCGGCCAAATAGAGACCATTCTGGGGGTCCTTGACATAGAAACACAGGTATTTCAGAAAACTATCGGAATTTAGAAGACATTTCTTTTAATTTCGACGTCAGGCCTAAATGGTAAATGTTGCTGTTTAATAAATATAATATAGCTGGAGAGACATGGAGAAAGACCCCTAGATGTTACTGAGCAAACACTATAGCAGGAGTGGTGCAACTTTGAGGATGGAGCGGGACACTTTGACCCACCACTGTACCTTGTAGGAAAATCCATCTCCCACCTCAAGAAGACAGCAGCACTGGATGCAGTTCATCTTTAAATGTATTCATTTCAATTATCCACAGTATTTTGATACCATACACGTCTTCTACACATCAACTGAGACATTGTTCACAGGTTTACTTCAATATACCCGCATCAGTTGGCAAACAATCATTTATGTTCAAAGCTCCTTGTGACTGGAACAATCTATACTGTCCATAATCGTTCAATAACATCTTTTCATTTGTTTAAAACTCTCATCTTGAGACTACCTGTTCATGTTTTCACTAATCATCACTGTAGCAGATCCATGATGCAATGATCCATGTGTTATGTCTACGTTATGTCCATGTTATGTGAAATGTTGTTTTGTTGCAGTTTTAGTTTTGTTGTTTTTTGTTTTGTTGTTGTTGTTTGTTTCTTGTTTATCTAGGAATTGTACTGTTTTGTCTTGTTTTGTTTTGTCTGGTTGAATTGTTTGTAAAAAGTGCTTTATGTATGAAGTGTACTTTGTGAATTGTGAACCCCTTTGAAAACAAGATGGTTCATCTCGAGGGATTGTTCCCAATAAATAATTTCAGACACTGTATTTCCACACTCACTCCAGAGGGCCACATTTTGCATATTTCTATCGCAGCAAAAATAGCGTTTTGAGCTGGTATATCAGCTATCTTTGCTATTCTACAAAGTAACTATATTTTTCAAATCCAGAATTTGTTTTTCCTATTTTTTTTTTATTGCAATCCTGAAAAGTAAGCTTTTTATTTAATTTCAAATACATTTAGTTATAGTTAGTTATATGTTAGTTTAACATTTTAATACCAGTCATTCACTCTCTTTTTTTTGAGTGAATATATAGACTTAAAGCGTAATTCAAGCGGGTCATGTTTGCATGTTTGGAATAATATCAGTATTCTGATATTAACCTGTGGGCCGCATTATGTGATGGTGGGGGCCGCATTATGTGATGGTGGGGGCCGCATTATGTGATGGTGGGGGCCGCATTATGTGATGGTGGGGGCCGCATTATGTGATGGTGGGGGCCGCATTATGTGATGGTGGGGGGCCGCATGTGGCCCCCGGGCCGCCAGTTGCCCACCGCTGCTCTATAGCGATGATTACTATCAGTTATAGAACTTTAACTTAAACTTAAACTTTAACCCAAAAAGAAAGAAAGACAAAAAAGTTTAGTTTTTAAGCAATACCTTTAACGTTGTGTGTATTGTGTCTGTGTGTCTATGTCAAGTCAACACGTGAAGTTGAATATGACGCTAACACATTGTAACGTTCCCCTCTACCATGGATTCGAATCCCGTTTCAAGTGCTGACATTTATTTCATTTATTTTTTACCATTGGGCTAAGGTGATATATTATCGAGTCAGATCCTCAATGACATTTGTCACAATCTAAGTGTCTCAATAGAAGAGCAATCTTGAAGAGTTATATTGTACAAAATTACATTTTATTCATTACAAAAGGTACATAATAGGCCAGTAAGGCTCCACCTAATAGATGGCTTTATAAATAGCTTCCATCAATGTCAGTGAGTTGAAGTTATACATGCATGCTAGTGATAGATACACATTTAAATCGGAAGCTAAACATTAAACAGAATGCCATTATTCAATTTGCACTTCTTATTATATTCTTCTTCATTTTAAAAGGGGAGAGCCAGAGAGAACAAAGCTGACGTGGTAAATCTATTGATCAAGGGCTAAGTAATGTAATTTATTTTCATTTGCATTGAGAGACAAAGGACAAGGACATAAATGAAACACAGACAGAATGGAACATAAAAATAATTAAGATAAGCTATATCTATCTATATATCTCATTTAAGTGTTCCTTCCTGAAATAATAATTGACAACTGAATGCAACCATCACATGAATATACTGCTTGCATTGTTTGCACTGTAAAGTATTATCGTTGGTCTGCACAAGCAACGAACCAACAACATGCCCCTCTCTCACCATAAACTTTGCAAAGAATATATAGTTCTACATCGCAAACTTTCTGTTGAACATCATGCATGGTATCCAGAGAATACCGCTGTACGCAAGAACTGATTACGTACTTGGTGAGAGAGAGAGAGAGAGAAGCAAACAAAACTATGCAGGAGTAGAGATTTCTTTTAACCCATTTTGGGCAGGAACCCGTTTTGGTGTTAGCATCATGTTATGCTTTAGCTATTGAAAAATAGCAGATCTACAAGCTCATAGCGCGCCACCGAGTGGCGCGCTACGAGCTTGTAGGTCTGCTATTTTTGAAAAATCGAAGAACGACTGACATAGAAACTGACATTTTTTAGAATCTGAACTCAGGTCAAAATAGGTTAAGTTTCTCCTGATTGCAAGACAGTTGAGTTGAGTTGAGTTGTGCTTGGTTATGGATTGACTGGCAACTCCAGAGCCAAGTTGTCAGCTGTCAATCAAACCTGGCAGAGAAGGGAAGCGTGGCTCCTTCCAGTCTCTCTCTCACAGCAGAGCCGGGTTGCCAGAGTCCAAGCACATCAAAGCATACTTTCATTACCGGAGGGATACCATAACTCTGCCAGCCCCAAAACCTCCTGTGAATTCATTGCTTCAATCCAAAATTTCCATCTCTACCTGCAACCATATGGTACAATTAGGAGTTGATTATGTGTAAATTTAAACAGATCATGACAACCTGGACCGTTGCTGTGACTGTCTGGCATGTTGTCAGTCCCTCTAGTATAGTCGACCCGTACTGTCTTGGGAGAGAGGCTGGTAATTGATTCCCAGGCCTCCTGTGGGAATGCCACTGTACTCTCGTCTTGCACAGCCGGAATTACACAGGTTTTCCACTGTACACCGACACATCGTTATCTCCCTCTGAACTCTGACCCAGAACACTTTGGAAAGTGAAATGAAAGGCCTTCCTGCTCAGCGCTGCCACGCAGCAGGGGGAATATGGGAATTGTACATGCAGTGCATCCTCCGTGTACGGTGTGCACGTGTTGTGTTAGTGGATACTAATATGCCTGAGGTATAGGCCTATACTTGGTTGCGCGTCGTGTCGCACTAGTGAAAGCAGTTCTGCAAGCGCATCGTGGCACACTAGTGCACTTGTTGTGAGCTTGTAGATCTCCTGTACGAGCTGAGCTTGTAGATTGGCTATTATATTGTATTGTGTGATCTAGCTGTCTGTGTGTATATATTTTGCTGTAGGCCTATCAGTGTATATGTTTGTGTACTGTACATGTGTGTGTGTGTGTGTGTGTGTGTGTGTGTGTGTGTGTGTGTGTGTGTGTGTGTGTGTGTGTGTGTGTGTGTGCGCGTGTGTGTGTGTGTGTGTGTGTGTGTGTGTGTGTGTGTGTGCGTGCGTGTGTGTGCAAACTGTGCATACAAAAAGACAAATCAAGCCTGACTTCTTTTTGAAGCCACATTCTGCTAGGAAACTGTGAAAGATTTATGAGATGCTGGACTATTGTGTTTGTGTTTGTGTGTGTGTGCAAGCATTTGTGATTGTGTGCTCGGGTGCTTCAAAGCATAAGCGTGTCACGTTGTGTGTTAACCTCTATTTTTTTTTAATTTAGTTTGTTTGCCCTTTGTCTAAGATCCAATGCGTCATGCTCCTGACGTGCTTCTTATGCTTGATGTCAAACTGCCCTGTGCTAACAATGCAATGTTAAACCATTTTGACCTGAGATCAGATACTAAAAATGTCTTCTACATCCTGACAGTTTTCTTCGATTTTTCAAAAATAGCAGACCTACAAGCTCGTAGAGCGCCACCGAGTGGCGCGCTACTAGCTTGTAGATCTGCTATTTTTCAATAGCTAAAGCATAACATAATGCTAACACCAAAAGGGGTTCCCGCACAAAATGGGTTAAACCATTTGACATCATCCAGTTTTGTGGACACCTGTTAAAACTGACATATCTGTTGCATGTAGAAGGCTGTGGGCAAGCATACTGTACATTTAGCTGTTAGCCTGGAGATACAGTGAGGTCAATATACTGTATAGCACAGCCACTATATGGCTGTTGAAAAGGTTTGATCAATCATTTTGATTAATTGCAACAATTTCAAAGCTTGTTTTTGACAGTTTGACAACGTTTTCCAAAAAGGATCAGCCAGATTAATAGGCTGTATTTTGGAAATGCACGCAGGCAGGCAGGCAGGCAGGCAGGCAGGCAGGCAGGCAGGCAGGCACGCACGCACGCACGCACGCACGCACGCACGCAGGCAGGCAGGCAGGCAGGCAGGCAGGCAGGCAGGCAGGCAGGCAGGCAGGCAGGCACGCACGCACAATGTTTCATGTTTGAATTTGATGAAAATGATTGAAAAGTGTTTTTAACACTTAAGAGTCTCAACAATGCACTATACCAGTAGTTTTCAACCCTTTTCATATCAAGGCCCATTATTGTCTCCACCAGGCCGAAGGCACGGGGAGAGAGTATGTTTTGCACTCCGTCCGTCCCTGTGTGCGTGTGTGTGTGTGTGTGTGTGTGTGTGTGTGTGTGTGTGTGTGTGTGTGTGTGTGTGAGGGTGTGTGTGTGTGTGTGTGTGTGTGTGTGTGTGTGTGTGTGTGTGTGTGTGTGTGTGTGACTGGAGCCCGATCATAGACTGTAAAGGTAGCCACGCCCCTCAGAACATACTCGACTTTATGCTCATCTTTTTAAATAAATGGGACCATAATTTTCCAAAAAGAATATTATGACATGAGAAATGAGACTTTAAACTAGTGACTGGAAGCAGAAAGTATTCATGACCATGTTTATTAAGGTAATACAGTCTAGGTGAAGTTGGGCCCAAATACATGGACCTCTATGGAGATATGGTGTTTTTTGGGCCCAATGACAGACAGCGCCACAACAGGCCATTATATGAACTTTCAGGAAGTCAGGATTCCCCCCCCCTCTGGTGACAGCATGGGCAGAGATGTTTGTTACAGACAGCATGGAAGGGTGGCACAAACACAAGCAGAAATGTTTGGTTTGAATAACTTAACATGGACAATGAGAAACTTGTCATGTAACGTTTAAGACACGCTGGACCTTGAGACGGACAAACTCAAAGAATTAGCACCTGGCTGGAAAGGGGGCAAAAAGGTATTATTGTTTTTTTTATGTTTTCTTGTTATTGTTCACTGAATGTTTAAGAGTTTCATGGTTTCCTGACCTGATCTACCCATTTTGGACTGATGTTGATAAAAAAAGAAAGTTTTCTGAAAAACCCATGTTTCTATGTCAGTGGTGCTCAACCTTTTTCATGTCAAGGACCCCCAGAATGATCTCTAATTGGGCCACGGACCCCCATCTCAAAATATGTAGTTCCAGGGACCCCCCAGAAGCAAATATTTTAATAATAATAATAATAATAATAATAACACTTTATTTGTGTAGCACCTTTCATGACATGAAATGCAGCTCAAAGTGCTTTACAGAACAATGGAGAGAAAGAAAAGAAAAGCAAGGCATAAACATAAAAGAACAAGAGCAGTAATGCAATAGCAGACCTACAAGCTCATAGTGCACCACGAGCTTGTAGATCTGCTATTTTTCAATAGCTAAAGAATAACATAATGCTTAAAACACCAAATGGCTTAAAGGGACACTTCACCCTTTTTGCAAAAAAATATATGTTAATGGCGTTTAGAAGCTTTAGATCACTTTCCTGGAGATCTTTATGTGTGTAATATGTGGTTTTAGATATTTTAGATTGTAGCAGTGAGACTGTTGTCTCTGATGTCATGGACACTGGTCTCACTACCTTCCTGGACTACAATTCCCATAATTCTTTGGTGCACTGCTCCTCCTTGTGGATAGGGGGAGAGCTGTCTTACTGAGACAACATGTAGTCCAGGAAGGAAGTGAGCCCAGTGTCCATGACATCAGAGACAACAGGCTCACTGCTACAATCTAAAATATCTAAAACCACATATTACACACATAAAGACCCCCAGGAAAGTGTTCTAAAGCTTCTAAACGTCATTAACATATATTGTTTTGCAAAAAGGGTGAAGTGTCCCTTTAATGTGTATTATGGTGGACTGATGGTTTATGGTTCAGGATGCATTGATTGTATTTTATTGGAAATGCAGGCAATCTAATGGGAAATGTGCAATGCATTTGTAGTCTTATGAGATGTGTACTGATCTGTAATGTATTGTGACTAGTGAGGTGACTGTTGATGCAATCAGTTTATTGGTTGATTTTAGATTTCTGTATTCTATCTTGTTGCCGTTTTCACGTTGAGAGACTACTAAATAAAATGGTAAATGTCATCAGTCGAGCCTCAGCTCCTCGGGTGCAGTACTTAGTTTAGACAGTTTTTGGTTTAGACCAGTCATTAGTCCTATACAACTACAACCTATCTCAAACCCTCACCCTAAACCTAACCTCCCACGGGGCAGCACACCTAAACCTAACCTTAACCCATGTCTAACCAATGACTAGGCCTGGGCCGTGGCTCAGCGGTCCAGGCACCTTGGCTGGTAATCCAGTCTGGCAGTGTGCCGCGGGTTCAACTCCTGATCCCGACGGCCTTTACTGCATGTCACCCCCCCCCCCCCATCTCTCACCCATTTCCTGTCAGCCTACTGTCTGTC
Organism: Protomyctophum parallelum; assembly: GCF_964188405.1. Taxonomy (NCBI): domain Eukaryota; kingdom Metazoa; phylum Chordata; class Actinopteri; order Myctophiformes; family Myctophidae; genus Protomyctophum; species Protomyctophum parallelum. The sequence continues at coordinate 9,345,626 of NC_139699.1, forward strand.
CCTACATAAAATATATAAAATAAAGGCGAAAGCCACAAAAAAAAACATTTAACCAATGACTAGTCTAAACTAAGTATGCACCCTAAACCCTCACCCTAAACCTAACCTCCCACGGGGCAGCACACCTAAACCTAACCTTAACCCATGACTAACCAATGACTAGTCTAAACTAAGTATGCACCCTAAACCCTCACCCTAAACCTAACCTTAACCCATGACTAACCAATGACTAGTCTAAACTAAGTATGCACCCCAACTCCTTATTGCCAGCTGTTAGATAAGTTGAGCCTTTGCATAGGCCTGTAAGGTCGTCGGGGCTATAGGGCAGGTGCTACTTACTTATATATTCAAAGCCTGTGGTGTCTCTCTCAACCTGCTCCGCAGGTACACAAGCCCAGGATGAGGATGACCCCAGATCCCCCAGCTCAGCTTCTTCTCAGCCCTGATCAAGTCTCCTGTGACATGCTGTGAATGCTGGACCCTATAGAGCCTGCCCTGAATCCCTGACCAGTGACCACTGACTGCACTACACGCACCAGAATGCTGTGTGCACTGACTGCAGTACTAAACATCCACGTGAGAAGAAGATAGCAGCCAGGAGAATGAGGCTGGTCGGTGCCATTGATACTGGGAGGAAAGTACTGACCAGCTATAGCGAGATGTATGGAGGATGGAGATGACTGGAGAGGAGACGCCGCTGGCTGGAGGAGATGGCCGGAGCCGGAGGGTTCCACAGTTTGACCCTGGCATCACTTCCACAACTGATGAAGTCGGCTCAACGTAGGAACTTTGTTTTCTTGCTTCCTTGCTTCCTTGCTTCCTTGCTTTCTTGCTTCCTTGCTTCCTTGCTGCTTGTGTTGTGTGTAGTGTGATTCAAGCTGGTGTACTATTACTGTCATTTTGGGACCCAGTGACTGGGTGGCAATGAAACATGTTCTGTTTGTGGCTCTGGAATTGAATGCTGATGTGAATCTACAGTTTGTATGTTGTGTTCTCTCTGCCATTGAAGGTATGTGATTATTGCTGTATTGCTGTAAATGCTGGTGTGCATCATGACTTGAAGTTAACAGCTTATTTATTGGCCTTAACTCTTCCACTAGAGTTTCGTTGTGAGTTGGTGTGACAGGCTGGATGTATTGGTTCATGACTAGCATGGTGGCAAAGAATATCTCTCTCACTCACTCACTCACTAACTCACTCACTCACTCACTCACTCACTCACAGACTCTCTCTATCTCTCCCCCACCAACAGTGAATTTCAACTGCTTTGCACTGCAGTATAATTGTGACTTGTCATTGATCTTTGATTGGCCTCATTTCTGTTGCCCCCCTGATTGATTTGCAAGAGTTGTGTAACTGGCCTCTCATTTATGTGTTGATGTATGGAGTCCCCTCAGTGTGGGAGAGACCTGTAGACAACACCACACGGAACATGTTCTTCTGTTTACAAACTTGGAACACGTCAACTTGACATTCCAACTGACCCAGTGAGGACTGATGGAAATGCAGCTTAGTTGAGAGGAGTGAAGTTCAGTTGAATAGATTACAAGCTAGATACTTCTAAATTGAATCTAAATTCAACCAACTATGAATAAAATATTCAATTATTTAAATGCAATGCAGTTGGGTTGGCTCCCACAGTGTCTTCTCTCTCTGACATGTTGACTCGTGGTAGGCCCTCGTAGAGCATGGGTTTGACTCGTGGTAGGCCCTCGTAGAGCATGGGTTTGACTCGTGGTAGGCCCTCGTAGAGCATGGGTTTGACTCGTGGTAGGCCCTCGTAGAGCATGGGTTTGACTCGTGGTAGGCCCTCGTAGAGCATGGGTTTGACTCGTGGTAGGCCCTCGTAGAGCATGGGTTTGACTCGTGGTAGGCCCTCGTAGAGCATGGGTTTGACTCGTGGTAGGCCCTCGTAGAGCATGGGTTTGACTCGTGGTAGGCCCTCGTAGAGCATGGGTTTGACTCGTGGTAGGCCCTCGTAGAGCATGGGTTTGACTCGTGGTAGGCCCTCGTAGAGCATGGGTTTGACTCGTGGTAGGCCCTCGTAGAGCATGGGTTTGACTCGTGGTAGGCCCTCGTAGAGCATGGGTTTGACTCGTGGTAGGCCCTCGTAGAGTCCCTTGATATATATATACAAGTAGGACGCGCAAACGCGGGAAGTGAACGCAGCTCGTGTGTGTGTGTGTGTGTGTGTGTGTGTGTGTGTGTGTGTGTGTGTGTGTGTGTGTGTGTGTGCGCGTGTGCGTGCTACAGCTGCGCCCTCTGGTGGCGGGCGGGTGGTGTCACAGCGGGACAGACACACAGACACACAGACACACAGACAGACACGATCTGCAGGGTCTCATAGTTAGTGCTCACTGCATCCGCAATAAAACTGCATGATTGCATGACTTTTGAAGATGACGTAATATGGCAGCCAAGTCTAGGGGATTTTTAATGTTTGTTTAGAGCCTTTATGACATAAATCGTTTGCCAGCCAAGTCTATGGACTTTAATGTTTGTTTACGTCATGTGACTTATTTGCTACTCTTGTTTCTTGTGAATAATAATATTTTGAGAGAGGACTTTATGGTTTACGGTTTAGTCCAGGGAAAAATACTTAAATAGTTGATACATTCAAACTTGGCTGTATCAAACAAAAATGTTGTGCCTTTGAAAACTATAGATTTTTCTTGTACATCTCCTAAATGTAGCCTGTGATAGTGTGATTAGTGAGTAACAAGGATAATTAATAATATCTTACGTGGAATGGTGTAAGATACTACCTGACACTATTGTGTCAGGTGGGTCTATGATGGACCCACCTGACACAATTATGGTGGTCCCCAGGTTGCTCTTATATAGTCAGGATGGTGGTCCCTGGGTCAAAAGGCCTATATAAGAATATATCTATATTTTGTTTTACTTTTAGGATGTTATTATGGTCAATGGATTATTAAATAACAAAGGATGCACAATGTGACAGGAGATGAGATTAATTATACACTGCTGTGTTCGTCATCAATTTTTATATGGATGAAGATCCATGCATGTTAGTTTGAGTCAGTATACTGGAATTGTACCCATTGTACCTACTGTAACCCACCGCAGCCCATTTTATACTGTCAAATATACTGTAGCTGTAACTACAAACTCACAAGCTGTCATTTGTAGATTGGCTATTTTCAAGTTTTGGGGAAAGTTTTTGGACATCCAGGTATGACATCAAAGTCTTTCACTGTCCCATTTACGCTATATATAATTTTCTAGTAACCTACGCTAATTACGTTAAGCTATTTTGTATTAGTAAATAATTACAATAGAGGTGGTTAACATATAACCAGCCAAATGACAGAAACAAGACAAAGATATTATGGTTGAAAACAAATGATAACAAAGAAAAAAAACTAAAACGAGTTGGGTAGATGATTAAAGAAATAAAGAGAGTGTGTGTGTGTGTGTGTGTGTGTGTGTGTGTGTGTGTGTGTGTGTGTGTGTGTGTGTGTGTGTGTGTGTGTGTGTGTGTGTGTGTGTGTGTGTGTGTGTGTGTGTGTGTGTGTGTGTGTGCGCCTGCGTGCGCACTGTGAACACTCCAGTTACCGTAGTGAGAGCAGTGAGGGTGCTTCATGGAGGATTAGGGTCTTTCAGCGTGTCGGCCCTCCACAGATCTCTGCCAGTATTCCCAGTGAGACTGATTATCCAGCCCTGTCACAGACTCAGAGGATAATTACTGGGTCTCCCCTAGGTCAGTGTGTCCCCCCCCCCCCACACACACACCAATAGAAACACACGAGATGACTGGAGAGAACACAGGTCTCTGTCTCTCGCACGCATCAAGATACAGTTATAATACACAGACCTACAGGACAGTCCTCAATGTTATTTGAACCCATTTTGACCTGAGATCAGATTCTAAAAATGTCTGTTTGAAAATGACAGTTTTCTGTAAAAGCTATGTTTCTATGTCAGTCGTTCTTTGATTTTTCAAAAATAGCAGACCTACAAGCTCGTAGCGCGCCACTCGGTGGTGCGCTATGAGCTTGTAGATCTGCTATTTTTAAATAGCTAAAGCATAACATAATGCTAACACCAAAAGGGGTTCCCACCCAAAATGGGTTAACTCAGAGTGTAAAGAATTACCTGTATAAGACTCACAGATAAAATGGTGCATTTATATATATATATATATATATAGCGCCTTTATCTAAGGCGCTTTACATAGATTGTGCATTTCATTCACACACACACACACACACACACACACACACATTCACACACCGATCATGGCGGCAGAAACCATGCAAGGCACCAACCTGCACATCAGGAGCTCAGTGTCTTGCTCAAGGACACTTTGACACTAACTTTGGGGGAGCCCGGGTTTGAACTGGCAACCTTGCGGTTGCCATCCAGCCACTCTACCCACTGACCCACCGCTGGATACAACAGAACTTTTTGCTCTGAGTCTACACACATTCGTATATAGGCCTACCTTCTTTTTATTCTTTTTTATTCAGTTAGTTCTCTCCCTCGGAATCTCATTATCATCATTTATCACATCACCATGTGTCTTAGTTACCCCTCTTAGTCATGATCTCACATTAACATCGGGGGCGTCTTTCAGACACGCACTCTTCACATCCAGGCTACACACATCCACTCCACACATCCACCCTCCACAAGGCTGCACACATCCACTCCACACATCCACTCCACACATCCACCCTCCACAAGGCTGCACACATCCACTCCACACATCCACTCCACACATCCACCCTCCACAAGGCTGCACACATCCACTCCACACATCCACTCCACACATCCACCCTCCACAAGGCTGCACACATCCACTCCACACATCCACTCCACACATCCACCCTCCACAAGGCTGCACACATCCACTCCACACATCCACTCCACACATCCACCCTCCACAAGGCTGCACACATCCACTCCACACATCCACTCCACACATCCACCCTCCACAAGGCTGCACACATCCACTCCACACATCCACTCCACACATCCACCCTCCACAAGGCTGCACACATCCACTCCACACATCCACTCCACACATCCACCCATCCACAAGGCTCACATCACTGATCATATTTACTCTCCACTTTCCCACCATGTCTGCTGATTTTGGTCTTTCTCTCCCTCTAGTGGACTACTGATAAATTACATCTTTGGGACTCCAAGGTCCAAGCAGCACCCAATACTTTGTGTTAAGAAAAAGAACGTTAACTAATGTAACTGATGACTGGATGATTCAGACACACAAAAGAAGGAGAAAATGAGACTTCTACAAGGACACAGTGACACCCAAAGAAACACTAGACACCACCCCCCCACACACACCCCCGTGTCCTAGCCCCCCCCCCCCCCCCCTCCCCTCTGACAGTAACGTAACACCAAAGCCCCTTTTTTTCTTCCAAAATAAAAGTGTCTGCAGACTGAACCGTTGTAGACGTCTGACCCTGTGCCAACATCGCTGCTGCTTGGCGACGGTTCAAGACTGCAGATTATTGCAGAAGTGTTCTTGGCTAAAATGTTCTCATTCAGCAAATAATACCAAATATATTATATAGGCTTATATTTGTATTTTTAAGAACAATACAATACAATACAATTATGTATATAAAAAGCTCATTGGAGAAGAATAAATAAATATAGTATACTGTTTGTTTTGTTTGCCTGGTGTGTATACTGTGTTAGAATAACATCCTTGTATTACACTCATTTATTTGACAGATTTTCACCTGACTGTCTCAGTCTCGGTCTCAACTCGCCCCATTAGCCCTTTTCCTTCAGTGTGCTCCGTGTGTTGAAAGCATTGACATTACAGTTGTTTTGTTCAACATTGCATTGATGGTGGCTCTCATAAATAAATGATGGGATGTGCAGGGGCAGGTCGGCCATGGGGTTGTAGTAGGCTACAGTATGTTGTTCCTGTTCAACAGGACACATGGCTGGGTGTGTTTAGAGGCCTGAGGGTTAAATATGCACCGTGAAGCCTCACTTATATACTTTGTTGTACAACATTGTTTTATTGCTGTGCTTCGGCGAGTGACTGTCATAATATGCCAAAGTATAGCGTTAGATTAGGTCTTCCCATGCCAAGGACCCCCCAATAGCCATAGTCTCTGGTTCTGCCCCCCCCACCCCCCAAAAAAGCAAGGAAATATTACACACACATGCACGCACGCACACATACTGCCACATACGCAGCAAAAGTAAACTGGAGTAAAAGATACAGAATGAGAGAGACAAACAGATAGGCCTACAGTATTACAAAACACAAAGAAGAAAGACACTTCTGTTTTCGCTATACTGGAACAATATAGTTGACTGAATTGTAGTTATTTTCTGATGTTTGATTGATTGATTGAAATATTTATTAACAGTTTGTAGAATTTACAGTACATTGTAAGCACAAACTCAATACAAAGACTGTTAACTGTGAGTGGACGACCCAATTAAGCATTACACTTGTTTACAACAGGGTCCACATTGTTCAATTCATCAAAACATTTAGAGACATACAAATAGACACTTCTATGTAGCTAAAGAACAGAACAGGAATTCATCATATAAACAGACCACAGATGCATCGTCTGCAGCATTTAGGTTCACTGTACCTAGCCTCTATAGTACCTTATACTGCAGCACATACTGGCCAGACCACCACCTCTCCATTCACCCTCTCACTCTGTGTGTGTGTGTGTGTGTGTGTGTGGCTGCTTAATTATTGATGCTTATGTATTGCTGATTTTGGTCTTTTGTGTTGTCCCCAGTGGACGCTCTGGTGAGGCAGGATGGAGGTATTTATCTAAGTCAGAAAGTAGGGCTCTATTCCTCATCCTGTCCACACACAGCCCACCGGGTCATCCCAGTGGATGTGACCTCAGCATTGCTGTGTCAGGAGAACATGCACACATAAGCAAGGAATAGTATGCACCAGTGTTGTGTTTGGCAGCAAATTTCTATTTTAGTCATAGTTTAGTCTTTGGACTGAAACTTCATTTAGTTTAACCCATTCTGACCTGAGATCAGATTCTAAAAATGTCAGTCGCTCTTCGATTTTTCAAAAATAGCAGACCTACAAGCTCGTATCGCGCCACTCGGTGGCGCGATATGAGCTTGTAGATCTGCTATTTTTAAATAGCTAAAGCATAACATGATGCTGAAACCAAAAGGGGTGCCCGGTCAGAATGGGTTAAGTCACATTTTGGTCACCTGGAATGTCTTAGTGAGAGTTTTAGTCGACTAAATGTCATAAGATTTTAGTCTACTATAAATCTACAGTTGATTTAGTCCATTAGTCATTTTGTCAGTGAAAATAGGTAGTCAACGAACATTTTTCGTCTTAGTTTTAGTCGACGAAAACAACACTGGTATATGCACTATACTGTGTGTGCTATTCAGTATACTTTAGCAATTATGTGTTAATTTACTGTGCCAAACAAATGCAAATTTGAAGGCTGGAAATCGGTCAAAAGTTATCCACAAGCCGTACCGTTTATACAAAGTATAATTCAATCTTTTGTTACAGCGGACTCAGGTCCATATACGTACAAAGGCATAGACATAAATGGAACAAGACAGGCAATTAAAATAAATCATGAATATAACATATCATGACTTTCTTATAGTTTCGTTTAGCTTTTTGACATTTTGTGTATACAAAAACTGTCACATATGTCATTATGTTTTTGTGATTATATTGTATTAGTGTACTTCTAAATGCATCTCAATACATCTAATGTATCATCAAATTACCTTCAATCATTCATTCATCATATTAATACATCATATTAGTTGTAGTAAAGGTCATATTCAGTGTTACCGCCTTATCCAATAAAATGCTATTATACACCTTCAGTCAGTGCCTCTGCTCTCATTGAAGAGCAATGGCGCTCTCTTGTGGCGAAATTGGCTCACTGCCGTTAGGTTTTCACATTCTTGGAATAAGATTAAGATGCAGGCCTACTGTTTACTGCCTATACTGTTACAACCTGGTGGAAACTAAAGATAGAGTCCATTGTGGAATAATGAATGATGAACTAGTATACAGTATAGGCTACACTCAAGTCATGTAAGTGGAATTCAAAAAGCTCCAACTGTATTTCAGTCATTTTAAATTATTTAATCAATATGTCAGTGGTGAAGACAAGCATTAACCCCTCTTCCATTTTGTGAAATTTAAACCAAAATTTTAATTTGATTGACAAGTAGGATACTCAGTAACATCCCATGCATTCACCAGAATACAGAATATAAAATGGGTTTATTGTTTTATAGAGCTGTTCAATAAATCCTATCAAACACATCTATAGCTCCACAGGATGTAGGTACAAAAAAAAAAGAAAAAAAGTGGAATACCTCCAAAAACAATATTAGTAGTATTGACATCTTTAACCCATTTTGGACTGATGGCGATTAAAAAAAGGCTTCTATAAATCCTAATAGTTTTCTGAAAAACCCATGTTTCTATGTCAGTTGTGCTCAACCTTTTTCGTGCCAAGGACCCCCAGAATGATCTCTATTGGGCCACGGACCCCCATCTCAAAATATGTAGTTCCAGGGACCCCCCCCAGAAGCCAATATTTTAATTAAAAATGTTCGCTCTGAAATATATATTCAAAGATTTCCACCACATTTTCACGATTTTTCAAAAATAGCAGACCTACAAGCTCGTAGCGCGCCACTCGGTGGCACGCTATGAGCTTGTAGATCTGCTATTTTTCAATAGCTAAAGTACAACGTAATGCTTAAGTTAAAACACCAAAGGGGGGTTTCCCGCCCAGAATGGGTTAATGTGTGGCAAAGGTCTCTCGCCCGGAGGGAACGAGGCTAATGGGGAATTATTGAGTGCTGCCAGCAGAACAAAAGGCTTTCTCCCAGTCCTTCCAGACCATTATGTGCTTTTTTGAACAACCACTTTGGCCAAGAGAGATGAACGTAAAGTGATGGATGGGAGATAATGTGGTCAATTTTGATACAATAAAAGGGCCGATAATTCAAAGTCAGTCACACTCTTGCTCTTGCTCTTTTCCAAAGCAGTGCCATTAAGCTATTCTGACCTGAGATCAGATTTAAAAAAATGTCTTCTACATCCTGACAGTTTTCTGAAAAAGCTATGTTTCTGTGTCAGTCGTTCTTCGATTTCTCAAAAATAGCAGACCTACAAGCTCGTAGCGCGCCACTCGGTGGCGCGCTATGAGCTCGTAGATCTGCTATTTTTCAATAGCTAAAGCATATTAAACATAATGCTAACACCAAAAGGGGTTCCCGCCCAAGATGGGTTAAATGGAGATCTGTGAGCCATTTCCTCTCTCAATCTCTCTCTTTCTTTGGGTTTGCTGAGACGTTCAATCAATGGGAAGCCTTTTCATCTTTGCGCCGTTTCATCGCCGTGACCCTGCCCTGATGTAACCTAAAAGAACCTGGCTCTTCTTGGACTCTCAATTTAAAACTTTTCTTCTCTTCAACTTTTATCTGTCATCATCTTCTTCTTTTTCCCCGTCTATAGATGCCAGCTCATTGTGCCAAACTCTTGGACCTTGTGGCCTCCCGAAAGTGTGTGAAAATATAATGGGCTTGTACACCATGCACCTTCTGTCTGAACAGAACGGAGGGAGTCAGTATAGTGTGTTGTGAATTGGGGAGTGGTGTGGTTTAACTCATTTTGGCCGGGAAGTCGGGAACCCCTTTTGTTGTTAGCATGTTGTTGTTATGCTTTAGCTATTGAAAAATAGCAGATCTACAAGCTCATAGCGCGCCACCAAGTGGCGCGCTATGAGCTTGTAGGTCTGCTATTTTTGAAAAATCGAAGAACGACTGCCATAGAAACATAGCTTTTTCAGAAAACTGTCAGGATGTAGAAGACATTTTTAGAATCTGATCTCAAGTCAAAATGGGTTAAGTATACAGATGTGTCCAGTTCTTTGATGCATAACTAACTAACAACAGTATGGGACTA
>NC_139699.1:9360586-9596460 GCF_964188405.1 Protomyctophum parallelum
GACTCCTGGGATGCCGGGATTAGTGCTGCTTGTAACTCAACTGCCTGTACAGAATGCATTGCCTCTTGACAATTTACATATGCTCTGTAATACATACAGTATGCAAGGCAGAGACTTGCATATTGTATGCCTAGCATCTGGCTCCCACTGGGGAAGAGATGCCAGGAGAGAGACTAGAGGAGGCTGGTTCAGGTTTCTGTTTTGTTCAGTGTGTATACGACATGCTGTCTATACACAACATCGTGCAGAGATTGGCTGAGAGTCTCAAGTTCCTGCATGTTATTCCATTCTGGAGGGGAACCCCTTTTGGTGTTTTAAGCATTATGCTTTAGATATTGAAAAATAGCATATCTACAAGCTCATAGCGCGGCACCGAGTGCCGCGCTACGAGATTGTAGGTCTGCTATTTTAGAAAAATCGTAAAAATGTGGTGCAAATCTTTGAATATATATTCTTTCAGAGCGAATGTTTTTAACTCAAATCTTTGTTTCTGGGGAGGGGGGTCCCTAACATATTTTCAGATGGGGGTTAGCGGCCAATTTCAGATAATTCTTGGGGTCCTTAACATGAAATAGTTTGAAAACCACTGACGGAAACATGAGGTTTTTCAGAAAACTGTCAGATTTAGAAGACTTTTGTAGAAGGTCTAAATGGGTTATAATACAGAAGAGCAGTAAAGTTGGATTGGAGCATCTGCTTTTCTCCTGTCAAGCATGCAGTATCTGTCTGCTGGCAGCTGGACCACTAGCTATACCAGCATCTGTCTGCTGGCAGCTGGACCACTAGCTATACCAGCATCTGTCTGCTGGCAGCTGGACCACTAGCTATACCAGCATCTGTCTGCTGGCAGCTGGACCACTAGCTATACCAGCATCTGTCTGCTGGCAGCTGGACCACTAGCTATACCAGTATCTGTCTGCTGGCAGCTGGACCACTAGCTATACCAGTATCTGTCTGCTGGCAGCTGGACCACTAGCTATACCAGTATCTGTCTGCTGGCAGCTGGACTACTAGCTATACCAGTATCTGTCTGCTGGCAGCTGGACCACTAGCTATACCAGCATGCAGTATCTGTCTGCTGGCAGCTGGACCACTAGCTATACCAGCATCTGTCTGCTGGCAGCTGGACCACTAGCTATACCAGCATGCAGTATCTGTCTGCTGGCAGCTGGACCACTAGCTATACCAGCATGCAGTATCTGTCTGCTGGCAGCTGGACCACTAGCTATACCAGCATGCAGTATCTGTCTGCTGGCAGCTGGACCACTAGCTATACCAGCATCTGTCTGCTGGTAGCTGGACCACTAGCTATACCAGCATGCAGTATCTGTCTGCTGGCAGCTGGACCACTAGCTATACCAGTATCTGTCTGCTGGCAGCTGGTCCACTAGCTTTACCAGTATCTGTCTGCTGGCAGCTGGACCACTAGCTATACCAGTATCTGTCTGCTGGCAGCTGGTCCACTAGCTTTACCAGTATCTGTCTGCTGGCAGCTGGACCACTAGCTATACCAGTATCTGTCTGCTGGCAGCTGGTCCACTAGCTTTACCAGTATCTGTCTGCTGGCAGCTGGACCACTAGCTATACCAGCATCCATCTGACTCTGAATATAAGGGGAGAAAAACAGCATCTGTCTGCTGGCAGCTGGACCACTAGCTTTACCAGTATCTGTCTGCTGGCAGCTGGACCACTAGCTATACCAGCATCCATCTGACTCTGAATACAAGGGGAGAAAAACAGAGCAGGCGCCACATGAATCCATCTTGCAAAATAAATAGGTTTGAGCAAAAAGAAGGAAACGGGAGGATATAGAAAGGCTGCAGAGTTGAATATTGAGGGAATGGATCTCAGATTTTGCCTCCGGCCTCTGGAAGTGTTGTGGGCCGAATCCAGCAAGATCACTGTTAAACTATCAATGTGAAGGCACAGAGAAATGACAATGTCAAGAGACCGGACACAGTGATAACCCATTCATATTCAACGTTAGCCATATATGTACACTTACTGTATATAGTTAAATTTGTGATTTTAGCCTATAGCCCCATATCTCATTCATTATTCAGTTGACAAAAATGAACAACCCTAAGTGTAAACTCGTATGTTAACAATTTTAATGGGGCAAATCTTACATTTTCACCTACTTTAAGTGCTGGAACATCACATGAATCAAGACTTTAGTGTCCACCTAGAGGCTGTCCTGTTATTTACACCCAACAAGACCAAAATGGTTGAACCGACACTTTTTCAGGAATCCCAGAGTCATGACAAAAGAAAAGCTCAAATGGAAGGGAGGGAAATATTGTATTAACTGAAGGAGACTGTAGACTAAGAGGGTCTGTGCATTAGGGCTGTGAATCTTTGGGTGTCTCACCATTCCATTCCATTCCATTCCCATTCTTGGGATCACGATTAGATTCAAAATCGATTCAACTCTATTTCTCAATCCAAAAACGATTTTAAAAAAAATTCTAAAGCATTTTTTTCCAGCTTCAAAACAATTCTCTATTCAAAATGATTCTCGATTCAATACTACAATACAATACGGCTGTGCTGATCTGAAGTGACTATACGTAGTACTGACTACAGTACGTTGAAAATGACTGAAGTTTAGTTTACTGTGATTAGGGTGAGCTTACATTTCATATCACAAACACCATGTAGTGAAAACTGTAACTGTAGAAAAAAAAAGAAAAAAAGTGGAAATTATGAATCGATTTTGAACCGTTCATAACGGGAATCGCGATTCTAATTCAAAACTATTTTTTTGACACCCCTAATGCGCATGCATAAAGTGAATGGCAGATTGAGTGGCAAAGTGAGTGACAAAGTTAATTTAATGTTGTTTAATACAATCAAATAGGACTTTTCTGTTTGGATGCATGGGCTGTCGAGGCCAGAACGCGCATACCCTCTATTGGTTCTCCTTCAAGGTCATCAGTAGGGTTCCTCCTGCAATCTGCTTCATTAATTAGATTAGCAACGTTGATTGATTTTTCAGATATTCCGTTAGTACAATTTGGCCAACGGGTGGCACTAACGGAAAGGCTATGGGGTCACCGACCACACTCAGTATAGGCTATAGGGGTCATATACCCTAAAGGCTATGGGGTCAGCGACCACACTCAGTATAGGCTGTAGGGTTCATATACCCTAAAGTCTATGGGGTCACCGACCACACTCAGTATAGGCTATAGGGGTCATATACCCTAAAGGCTATGGGGTCAGCGACCACACTCAGTATAGGCTATAGGGTTCATAGACCCTAAAGGCTATGGGGTCAGCGACCACACTCAGTATAGGCTATAGGGTTCATATACCCTAAAGTCTATGGGGTCAGCGACCACACTCAGTATAGGCTATAGGGTTCATATACCCTAAGGCTATGGGGTCAGCGACCACACTCAGTATAGGCTATAGGGTTCATATACCCTAAGGCTATGGGGTCAGCGACCACACTCAGTATAGGCTATAGGGTTCATAGACCCTAAAGGCTATGGGGTCAGCGACCACACTCAGTATAGGCTATAGGGTTCATATACCCTAAAGGCTATGGGGTCAGCGACCACACTCAGTATAGGCTATAGGGTTCATAGACCCTAAAGGCTATGGGGTCACCGACCACACTCAGTATAGGCTATAGGGTTCATATACCCTAAAGTCTATGGGGTCAGCGACCACACTCAGTATAGGCTGTAGGGTTCATATACCCTAAAGGCTATGGGGTCAGCGACCACACTCAGTATAGGCTATAGGGTTCATATACCCTAAAGGCTATGGGGTCAGCGACCACACTCAGTATAGGCTGTAGGGTTCTAGCCTGGCGCTGCCCCTATTGCATACGCATATGCCCCGAGGCGGATTGGGTTCATATACCCTGTGCACCATGAAGGTGAACCACATTTCATGGAAATCAGGTCGTTTTTGGGTGCAAAGTGTAACTTCAAATGGTGGCCTGGTTGGACAAATGGACATCACTAGTGATATAACATGGTTACTTACTGTATGTCAGGTCTGGTGCCTGCTTAGTGCTTTTGTCTGTTCACCCTGTAACACACTGCATTGAAATTATGGCCCACAGACATTGTTTCATTTTCATTCTTAAACTCATTTAACCTAAACTGAATAATAAAACTATAGCTTTTGCTTAATTAAGGGGTTGTGAACATGATTAAAAATAATAATCAAATACCAAATTTGAGGCAAAGTTAAATACTATATAATACCGGGTATTCATATCCAGACAGAATGATCCTCTTCATCCTATTGGCTCATTGTTTTGATGAGTGGCTGCTTCGTGTTCCCTAAAATTAGGCCTCCATCACACTATTGAGACAGATGTCTTGTCCGTGTCTTGTGTCTTGTGTCTTGTCCGTGTTTAATGGCCGCCCCAATGCATTTCCAATGGAAGTCTCATGGTTTGACCAAACTTAGTTTTTTGCTAAGCTACAGTTTTTTGCTGACCTACAAGCTCATACGAGCTTGTAGGTCTGCTATTTTTTAAAAATCAATGAGACTGACATAGAAACATAGCTTTTTCAGAAAACTGTCAGGATGTAGAAAACTGTCAGGATGTAGAAAACTGTCAGGATGTAGAAGACATCAGACAAGACACAAGACACGGACAAGACACACCGTCTCAATAGTGTGAGTGAGGCCTTTAAGAGCAACCACTCTGCACACAGACTGAGCAGAGTGCTTGTTGAATGGTTTCATGAGCATGGAGACAGTGTCTCAGATACCATGGCTGTGTCTGTCGCAAGATCTTAACCCATTTTGGATTTGATTTGATTTAAAAAAAGGCTTCTAACATTTTTCTGAAAAACCCATGTTTCTATGTCAGTGGTGCTCAACCTTTTTCATGTCAAGGACCCCCAGAATTATCTCTATTGGGCCACGGACCCCCCCATCTCAAAATATGTAGTTCCAGGGACCCCCCAGGAGAAAATATTTTAGTTAAAAATGTTCGCTCTGAAATTTATATTCAATGATTTGCGCCACATTTTAACGATTTTTCAAAAATAGCAGACCTATACAAGCTCGTAGCGCGCCACTCGGTGGCACGCTACGAGCTTGTATAGATCTGCTATTTTTCAATAGCTAAAGTATAATATAATGCTTAAAACACCAACAGGGGTTCCCGCACAGAATGGATTAACCACATTATTCATCCATAGAGCATTAGATTCTAAGAATAATGTCTTAATGTCGTTCTATAACACAGCTCCAGATACATTCTGGATGGATTAACCACATTATTCATCCATAGAGCATAAGAATAATGTCTTAATGTCGTTCTATAACACAGCTCCAGATACATTCTGTAGAAATCCTACTGAGCTGTACTTGAGCAATTTGTTGCAGCTGGTGGCCCCTTGGAAGAACAAGCTGGTATTACTTTACACAGTAATTAGTGTCTCTTCTGACATTTCTGGAGCTGCTCAGAGAGAATCCATTCTTTTCCCCTAGTGTTTACATAATAAGGTAAAATATGGGACTTGTAATTGACCAAAAGGCTAGGTTGAGGTTCAATACCGCCACAGTAAGGGCTGACTGAACCCCCCCCCCCCCCCCCCCCCCCCTGAATACATTGCAATGCAGCAATGAGTATGGACTTCATAACAACCTAACTGAGTGGTGCAACTCTCTCTCTCTCTCTCTCTCTCTCTCTCTCTCGCTCTCGCTCTCGCTCTCGCTCTCTCTCTCATATATTAGCAGGCAACAGTGCAGCACTATCCCTCTCTCTGTTTCTGGCACAACAGCGCCCCTACTGGTACTCATAGTCATATACTGGAGCTCATTAACCAACACATAGGTGGGTGAACCAACACATAGGTGGGTGAACCAACACATAGGTGGGTGAACCAACACATAGGTGGGTGAACCAACACATAGGTGGGTGAACCAACACATAGGTGGGTGAACCAACACATAGGTGGGTGAACCAACACATAGGTGGGTGAACCAACACATAGGTGGGTGAACCAACACATAGGTGGGTGAACCAACACATAGGTGGGTGAACCAACACATAGGTGGGTGTAGCCCTGGAACATGACTGCCATGATAATTATCATGACAGTCATGCAGTAACTTTGCCCTGTTTTTTGCAGTCGCTGCATTTACAAGATTTCCGTATATATAAACATTCAGATTTCAAATATAAAGTACTCACAAAGTGTCCCACGGGTGTTAGTTAGTAGCAGCGCGAGCGATTAGAATTGCTGCGTCCCGCGTTCTTTAATAAAAAGCATTTTTGTCCGAGCTCTCCGGCTACTTCTTTCAAACGGGGTTCGTTTGGGAAATCCACAGTTGCACACCGGGAGCGCACTCGCCTATTAGTCTGTATTGGCAGGGCGGTCAGCGTACCTATATCGAACACACCGAGTGCCACCCTCCTCCCGACCGATAGGGGCGCGTAGTTGAAAGCCAATGGCAAAATAACACCTCGGATAAAAATGCTTTTTATTAAACAACGCGGGATGCAGAAATTCTAATCGCTGGCACTGCTACTAACTAACACCCGTGGGACACTTTGTGAGTACTTTATATTTGAAATGCGAATGTTTATATATTTTAATTATTTGTAAATGTAGCGTCTGCAAAAACCAGGGTGAAGTTGCGTCATGACTCTCGTATGAATACGAGAGTCATGTTTACAGGGCTAAGGTGGGTGAACCAACACATAGGTGGGTGAACCAACACATAGGTGGGTGAACCAACACATAGGTGGGTGAACCAACACATAGGTGGGTGAACCAACACATAGGTGGGTGAACCAACACATAGGTGGGTGAACCAACACATAGGTGGGTGAACCAACACATAGGTGGGTGAACCAACACATAGGTGGGTGAACCAACACATAGGTGGGTGAACCAACACATAGGTGGGTGAACCAACACATAGGTGGGTGAACCAACACATAGGTGGGTGAACCAACACATAGGTGGGTGAACCAACACATAGGTGGGTGAACCAACACATAGGTGGGTGGGTGAACACGGACATTGCTGTTCCTTGGAGTGGTTGCACCACTCAAAAAGTGCCCCTCTGGGCACAGGTCTCCACCAGGATTATAGTGTTTAAGTTTCGCAAAAATGTACCTCCTGGTGGCCCTATAACAGGCAGATGTGGAAAATGAAGGGTTTTCCTTGGCTCTAGGGAGTGCACATACAACGTTGTCCACAGATCGGGTATCAGGTATAGGTGAAAGCATGATTTGGCCTGTTATAGCGCCACCATGAGGCTGATGTGGGGTTCTTTAAGTGGCATTTGTTCCTCTGTCTAGTGGGAATGTGCGTGCAGAATTTCACGGAAATCACACTCTGTGTTCATGATCTGAGGCATTTTGTTCAAAACGGACCAATCCTGCAAACTTTGGAAGTATAATGCAATCTTAGCCAATGGGGATGGAATATGGGGAAGCGGGCAGGTCCGTGTTGATCACATGGAGATGGTGTATACCGATTTGCGAGATGTATGGTTGAAATGTGCATGAGTAATGTACAGATGTGTGTTTTGCCAATAAAGGCCTCATGGTGGTGCAGTTGGGGCAAAGGTTGGTCTTTGGCATCCAGGGAGTGTGTGAGTTTGGCATCGGCAGGGCCAACGCTGCCGGAGATTAGCTGTACGCGGAAAGACGGACGGACGGACGGACGGACGGACAGACATGCAAAACATACTCTCCCCATGCATGTCTTCGGCTGGTGGAGACAATAATAAAAACTGTGTAGTACTACTTTGTTGTACTACTTAAAATAAATAAAAAGTCTTCTGAAAGAATATATATTCAAAGATATTAAAAAAAAATAGCGGACCTACAAGCATATATGCTTAGTTAAAACACCAAAAGGGGTTCCCGTCCAGAATGGGTTTAAGAAAGATAGATGCAGTTACTGTTCTGTAGGTTGTGTTGGCACAGGGAAAAGATGCAGTTACTGTACTAGTAGGTTGTGTTGGCACAGTGAAAAGATGCAGTTACTGTACTGTAGGGTGTGTTGGCACAGTGAAAAGATGCACTTACTGTACTGTAGGGTGTGTTGGCACAGGGAAAAGATGCAGTTACTGTACTGTAGGGTGTGTTGGCACAGTGAAAAGATGCAGTTACTGTACTGTAGGGTGTGTTGGCACAGTGAAAAGATGCACTTACTGTACTAGTAGGTTGTGTTGGCACAGTGAAAATCTGACATGAATGTGGACTAGGAGGTGATTAATGAACTGTCTTCACCAAAGTTCTCATGAGAAAGATTCTTCATCCGTCCAACTAATGCATTTCTTAATTCTGCATGCCATGATAAGTCATTATTGTCACAATTGCAAGAGGCGGGAACTATCAAACATGCACGTTGCACACTGACACTCATCATCCATTATTCTGATCAATGTTCTATCTACAACTGGAACTAATGATTGTTTTAATAATTGATTAATCTGCTGATTCTTTTTCATTATTTGATTAATCTGTGATTAATTCAAATCATAAAATGAATGAAATGAAGTCATAAAGTATGACATTAAGGATAAAATACTGATCACGTTATTTTCAATCCAAACGGACATCTTGAAATTGCTTAATATGTTTACCAAGCAAGCAGTCAAACTCAAAACATAACTTTAACAAACAGGAACAGGACAGGTGAAGTTAGAAATATTATATATTCAGCTACATCACTATGCTGATAGTTAAACATTTTATTTCATACATTTTCTGTCTATCAATGAATAGATTATTTAATCAATAAAGGTAGCCCTTGTTCGATGCTACAGTGACGTTTGTATTTCTAAGTGTGAGGTTATTGGAGGACCAGATTGTGAATAACTTCTACAATGCAGTGTTCTCAACCTTTTCAGGCTGGGGACCCCCCAAAATGATCATATTTGAGCTGGGGACCCCCCAAAAGGATCATATTTGAGCTGGGGACCCCCCAAAAGGATCATATTTGAGCTGGGGACCCCCCAAAAGAATCATATTTGAGCTGGGGACCCCCCAAAAGGATCATATTTGAGCTGGGGACCCCCCAAAAGGATCATATTTGAGCTGGGGACCCCCCAAAATAATCATATTTGAGCTGGGGACCCCCCAAAAGAATCATATTTGAGCTGGGGACCCCCCAAAAGGATCATATTTGAGCTGGGGACCCCCCAAAAGGATCATATTTGAGCTGGGGACCCCCCAAAATAATCATATTTGAGCTGGGGACCCCCCAAAAGGATCATATTTGAGCTGGGGACCCCCCAAAATAATCATATTTGAGCTGGGGACCCCCCAAAATAATCATATTTGAGCTGGGGACCCCCCAAAATGATCATATTTGAGCTGGGGACCCCCCAAAAGGATCATATTTGAGCTAGGGACCCCCCAAAATAATCATATTTGAGCTGGGGACCCCCCAAAATAATCACATTTGAGCTGGGGACCCCCCAAAATAATCATATTTGAGCTGGGGACCCCCCAAAAGGATCATATTTGAGCTGGGGACCCCCCAAAATAATCATATTTGAGCTGGGGACCCCCCAAAAGGATCATATTTGAGCTGGGGACCCCCCAAAAGGATCATATTTGAGCTGGGGACCCCCCAAAATAATCATATTTGAGCTGAGGACCCCCCAAAATGATCATATTTGAGCTGGGGACCCCCCCAAAAGGATCATATTTGAGCTGGGGACCCCCCAAAAGGATCATATTTGAGCTGGGGACCCCCCAAAAGGATCATATTTGAGCTGGGGACCCCCCAAAAGAATCATATTTGAGCTGGGGACCCCCCAAAAGGATCATATTTGAGCTGGGGACCCCCCAAAAGGATCATATTTGAGCTGGGGACCCCCCAAAAGGATCATATTTGAGCTGGGGACCCCCCAAAAGGATCATATTTGAGCTGGGGACCCCCCAAAAGGATCATATTTGAGCTGGGGACCCCCCAAAAGGATCATATTTGAGCTGGGGACCCCCCAAAATAATCATATTTGAGCTGGGGACCCCCCAAAATAATCATATTTGAGCTGGGGACCCCCCAAAATAATCATATTTGAGCTGGGGACCCCCCAAAATAATCATATTTGAGCTGGGGACCCCCCAAAAGGATCATATTTGAGCTGGGGACCCCCCAAAATGATCATATTTGAGCTGGGGACCCCCCAAAATAATCATATTTGAGCTGGGGACCCCCCAAAAGAATCATATTTGATTATCATCCTGACAATTGCATTGTAGGAGTTGAGGCATTACAATCAGTTTGACTCGGTTCCATAGATAAATATCATGTGAAAATAGCCGATCAACAAGCAACGCCTTATTATATTATTACAGAAATTGGCCAATGTTTGACCAATTTGTATAGTATAGTAGTGGATTAATTTGATGCACACATGCAGTAAAGGTTCTTTCTGTCTGTCTGTCTGTCTGTCTGTCTGTCTGTCTGTCTGTCTGTCTGTCTGTCTGTCTGTCTGTCTGTCTGTCTGTCTGTCTGTCTGTCTGTCTGTCTGTCTGTCTGTCTGTCTGTCTGTCTGTCTGTCTGTCATTAAAAAGGTCTTACAAGTCCTTAAATTGTCACTTCACTACCATCTGGGGACCCCCCCTAGCCTAAAAAGAAATAAATCATGTGTGAACCCATGGGGTGTACAGTACAGTACATTTGATTTTATTGCAGAATGTATGCTTGTTAAACTGTATTATTTAGTAGCCTAGTACTGTATAGCATGTTTTATATGTTTTATATGCTGTTTTATATGCACAGTGGGTTGGATGTGGCCAAGATTAGTTTTTTACACAGTTAACAGTCTAACTAGCCTCTTTTAATGAAACATTTGTAACGATTCATAAAACATCTTCATGATTTGACAGAACCAACATTACTTCCTAGCTCCCCCCCCTCCCCCCCCCCCTTCCCCAGTTACACATGGAGAGCAATTTGAACTTTGTATCAGCATGATACATTATATATTATACAGCCATTATTAATAATACTATGAATAAAAAATGTATCCTGTAAGCAAGACAAGAGCTTTAGTTCCCACCATGGTCTCTCCTCCTCCAGTGACAGTCTGTCTATACTTATCCTGGAGACTGAGGCCCCTTTTCCACCGGTTGGTTCCCAGTGGGAACCGGTTCAGTTCTTTTTGGTTTTTAGTCCATGAGCCAGAGCTCCATAATTGAAACGTTAATTATGAATTGAGTGGGAAAAACCATACTATATTAGATTGTTATCACCATGAAACTTCCCCAATTGAGTACTTACACGAAGACAATGATTTATTGTATTACACATTTTACATTTTTTAATATGCAAATGAGGCATTATGTAGGAAAATATGCAAAATTTTCGAAAATATGAAAAAGCTACTACTGTGGAAGGGTTATCATGTATTTATTTACCTGTATTGATCCTATAAACAATTTAATATAGTGTATAGTTCGTCCACAAATGTTGGACCTCTGGCTCATGGACTAAAAACCAAAAAGAACTGAACGGGTTCCCACTGGGAACCAACCGGTGGAAAAGGGGTCTGAGAGTGTACATGAATGAATGCATTTTATTTATATAGCACCTTTCCAAACATAAAGTTACAAAGTGCTTTACAGGTTTAGAAACAACAATCAAAAACAACATCAAGAACATCAGAAATAACAAAGCATAGAATCACATCAACAAACATCAAGGAAACAATAAATAAATATATACGTACACATATACATGTATGTATACATATACATACACATAGGCCTATACATACTATACACACATATAAGTAAAACTGAATTAAGAAAAGCATTTGACATACAGGTGTGTTTTTAAAAGATGTTTAAAAGCGGGCACTGTCTCTGCTTGCCGAGGGTGCGCGGGCCGCAAAAGCCCGGTCACCACGGGTGACAAGGTTTATACTTTAGAAGTCTGTCTATACTTATCCTGGAGACTGAGAGTACATGTTTAGAAGTCTGTCTATACTTATCCTGGAGACTGAGAGTGTACATTGTCTTGACTTTACCTGCAGTTCATGGGATGTTCTGTTGTAGTGTCCTACACGTATAGAAAGTAATGTTGAAGAATATAATATATTTTTCCCCCTGGGTGACTTTTGTTCAGACATAAACGTATATATATTTTACTTCTGCTTTTATCCCATAAAATAGTTGCCCCCCCCCCCCCCCCCCCCCTCCCCTGCCTGCCTATATTATTCCGTTGTGCGACAGTGTTGCTTGTTGAAGATGACAGTGAATTAACCCTGAATTCACGCCAGCTGCAATATTTAGTGTCTGTGTTCGGAGAGAGAGCGGTCGAGTTTCAGCGTCTAATGAGAGGAGCAACTGCTACAGGCAGCCTCTGTAGACATTTTTAAAGCTCAGCTCAAGACCCACTTCTACAACATTGCCTTTAATTGATCTTTTATTTTTTATTTTTCATGTCCTCACTGTAACTGCTTGTTTTTTAATGTCGTTGCCTTGCTTTTCTTTTATTCTCCATTGTTCTGTAAAGCACTTTGAGCTGCATTTCATGTCATGAAAGGTGCTATACAAATAAAGTTTTATTATTATTATTATTATTACTTTCTGAACTGCAGATCCAGCAAAAAGTAGAGAGGCAAAGTAGACGAGCATATAGCAGCCAGACACACACCTGGATAGACAGAAACACACTAGTGTCGGGAAGTATACTAAATATTTATATATTGTTTTTTTTGTATCCGTAGATATGAAATGAATTAACCCATTTCGACCTGGGGAACGATTCTCCAAATGTCTTCTAAATCCTGACAGTTTTCTGAAAAACCCTGTTTCTATGTCAGTGGTTCTCAGAGTTTTTCATGTCAAGGACCCCAAAAATTGTATGTAATTGGCCGCCGACCCCCATCTGAAAATATGTTGTTCCAGCAGGGACCTCCCCAGAAGCAAAGATTTGAGCTAAAATGTTCACTCTGTAATAATATATACTCAAAGATTTGAGGCACATTTTCACGATTTTTCAAAAATAGCAGATCTACAAGCTCATAGCGCGGCACCGAGTGCCGCGCTATGAGCTTGTAGATGTGCTATTTTTTTAATAGCTAAAGCACCAACACCAACCCAGAAAGGGTTAAGATAGAGTAACCGCATGGCCCATTTCGTATACCTAAAATGTAGGCTATAGATAGAACGTTTACAACAAGTACAGTATAATCAGCCAGATATGAGCGTGGAGTGGAGTTCCTGTGGCTCTGTGCTGTGAGCTCTCCTCTCCTGCCAGGCACAGCTGTGCTGGCTCCGGCCTCTCGGAGCCAGCAGAGCTCTCACTGGACCACGGCTAGCTTATCCCATTCTGACCTGAGATCAGATTCTAACGCACAGAAGAATGGTGGTTCTTTTAACGCATTTTGACCTGAGATCAGATTCTAAAAATGTCTTCTACATCCTGACCGTTTTCATTCTGACCTGAGATCAGATTCTACAAATGTCTTCTATATGTCAAGTCGCTCTTCGGTTTAAAAAAAATAGCAGACCTACAAGCTCGTAGCGCGCCACTCGGTGGCGCGCTATGAGCTTGTAGATCTGCTATTTTTCAATAGCTAAAGCATAACATGATGCTGACACCAAAATGGGTTCCCGCCCCAAAATGGGTTATTTATGAGGGTGTCACTCATACTTCAGACACGCTCATTTAGCGTGAAAATGCAGTGGCAGAAATCACTCCTGCTGGCCTGGCCCTCCTGCTGGCATCTCAAGTGAGCGCAGCAACACGTTCAAAATCAGCTATTTTCTCAGAGCAACGTACACCATTGTGGGACGGAATATCAATCAGGCTTTACTTTATTTGAAAGTTCCTCCACAGTATAGGCTATAGGCTACAGTATAGTCTGAACACTGCAGAGTTATGATTTATGTTTCTGCATCGTCAGAGTCACAGTGAATCGTATAGCAGGTTCGTGAGTCCGCAACGCCTCCAGAAAATGGTGACATGATGGGACTATATGGGGTCATTGGGGTGGCTGGCTATTTAGAGCCGGGGCTAATGCATTATGGTTTACATAGAAGTTACATAGAAGGGTTTGTATTGTGGGGAGCCGTCACTGAGTATAATATCAGAGTTCCAGGCTGCTACTCGGCCCCTCACACCTATGTCGCACTGCCGGTCCGACCAAATGGATCCTACTCAGGCTCAGCATGCTGCTGACGGCTTGGTTATTCCCTCAAGTCTCTTGGTTATTCCCTCATGTCTGGTTTTCAGCAGAAGTTTTATCTCTTTACTCAGTTGATGACGTAGATGTAGGAACAGGTGTTGGTGTATCAGGGGCCCCCAGGCGTATCAGCTGTGTTGTGTCAGTGCATGTTGATCTCCATATATGTGCATTTCATGGGGGATATAAATTTATGGGCACATTTTTGATTGGGGTAATATGTGAATTTTAACTTATATTATGTGCATTTTGATGGGGGCATTTGACTCCATGTTCATTTGACAGGGGCCCCCAAGGGCCGCAGCCCGGCATTAGACCATTTGAACCCGTTTAGACCTGAGAACGCTTCTACAAATGTCTTCTAAATCATGACAGTTTTCTGAAAAACCCTATGTTTCAATGTCAGTCGTTCTCAAGCGATTTCATGTCAAGTAAATTATCTGTATTTGGCCACCGACCCCCCCATCTGAAAATATGTTGTTCCAGGGACCCCCCCACCCCAGAAGCAAAGATTTCAGTTAAAAACATTCGCTCTGAAAGAATATTCAAAGATTTGCACCACATTTTCAAGACCTACAAGCTCGTAGCGCGGCACTCTGTGTCCGCGCTATGAGCTTGTAGATCTGCTATTTTTTTCAATAGCTAAAGTATAACATAATGCTTAAAACACCAAGAGGGGTTCCCTCCCAAAATGGGTTTTAACCCATTCTGACCGGGCACCCATTTTGGTGTCGGCATCATGTTATGCTTTAGCTATTGAAAAATAGCAGATCTACAAGCTCATATCGCGCCACCGAGTGGCGCGATACGAGCTTGTAGGTCTGCTATTTTTGAAAAATCGAAGAACGACTGACATTTTTTTAGAATCTGATCTCAGGTCAGAATGGGTTAATCAGACCAGTGTGTGTCCAGTGGAAACCTCGTATGAATCTGATCTCAGGTCAGAATGGGTTTTAATATAGGATGTGGGCACTCTGGAGGACCACCTCTGTGACAATTAGAAACATTATTTTTGTGACCGACGGCGCGCTGATGACGGGGCTGTTTTGTCGACATTTACATCCTGCTGGACAATGGGACCATGTAGGGCTATTCAGTGAGAGACATTGACATCCTGCTGGACAATGGGACCATGTAGGCTATTCAGTAAGAGACATTTACATCCTGCTGGACAATGGGACCATGTAGGCTATTCAGTGAGAGACATTTACATCCTGCTGGACAATGGGACCATGTAGGCTATTCAGTAAGAGACATTGACATCCTGCTGGACAATGGGACCATGTAGGCTATTCAGTAAGAGACATTTACATCCTGCTGGACAATGGGACCATGTAGGCTATTCAGTAAGAGACATTTACATCCTGCTGGACAATGGGACCATGTAGGCTATTCAGTGAGAGACATTTACATCCTGCTGGACAATGGGACCATGTAGGCTATTCAGTGAGAGACATTTACATCCTGCTGGACAATGGGACCATGTAGGCTATTCAGTAAGAGACATTGACATCCTGCTGGACAATGGGACCATGTAGGCTATTCAGTAAGAGACATTGACATCCTGCTGGACAATGGGACCATGTAGGCTATTCAGTAAGAGACATTTACATCCTGCTGGACAATGGGACCATGTAGGCTATTCAGTAAGAGACATTGACATCCTGCTGGACAATGGGACCATGTAGGCTATTCAGTAAGAGACATTGACATCCTGCTGGACAATGGGACCATGTAGGCTATTCAGTAAGAGACATTGACATCCTGCTGGACAATGGGACCATGTAGGCTATTCAGTAAGAGACATTGACATCCTGCTGGACAATGGGACCATGTAGGCTATTCAGTAAGAGACATTGACATTCTGCTGGACAATGGGACCATGTAGGCTATTCAGTAAGAGACATTTACATCCTGCTGGACAATGGGACCATGTAGGCTATTCAGTAAGAGACATTTACATCCTGCTGGACAATGGGACCATGTAGGCTATTCAGTAAGAGACATTTACATCCTGCTGGACAATGGGACCATGTAGGCTATTCAGTAAGAGACATTGACATCCTGCTGGACAATGGGACCATGTAGGCTATTCAGTAAGAGACATTTACATTCTGCTGGACAATGGGACCATGTAGGCTATTCAGTAAGAGACATTTACATCCTGCTGGACAATGGGACCATGTAGGCTATTCAGTAAGAGACATTTACATCCTGCTGGACAATGGGACCATGTAGGCTATTCAGTAAGAGACATTTACATCCTGCTGGACAATGGGACCATGTAGGCTATTCAGTAAGAGACATTGACATCCTGCTGGACAATGGGACCATGTAGGCTATTCAGTAAGAGACATTTACATTCTGCTGGACAATGGGACCATGTAGGCTATTCAGTAAGAGACATTTACATCCTGCTGGACAATGGGACCATGTAGGCTATTCAGTAAGAGACATTTACATCCTGCTGGACAATGGGACCATGTAGGCTATTCAGTAAGAGACATTTACATCCTGCTGGACAATGGGACCATGTAGGCTATTCAGTAAGAGACATTTACATCCTGCTGGACAATGGGACCATGTAGGCTATTCAGTAAGAGACATTTACATCCTGCTGGACAATGGGACCATGTAGGCTATTCAGTAAGAGACATTTACATCCTGCTGGACAATGGGACCATGTAGGCTATTCAGTAAGAGACATTTACATTCTGCTGGACAATGGGACCATGTAGGCTATTCAGTAAGAGACATTTACATCCTGCTGGACAATGGGACCATGTAGGCTATTCAGTAAGAGACATTTACATCCTGCTGGACAATGGGACCATGTAGGCTTTACATCCTGCTGGACAATGGGACCATGTAGGCTATTCAGTAAGAGACAGGCCTGTAAGTACAATGTGATTGACATCCTGCTGGACAATGGGACCATGTAGGGCTATTCAGTAAGAGACAGGCCTGTAAGTACAATGGCACTCTATCACAGAGTGTATATCCCTGAAGAGATTATACTAAATAGGAAATAAATTAAACATGAATATATTAAATGGGTTCTGAACATTTCAGAGCATATACTGTAGTTTCCTGTCTTGAGATATGCAACGCTGCACCATACAGTATATAGAAAATGAATGCATATTTAATCCATGTTGGGCGGGAACCCCTTTTGGTGTTTTAAGCATTCTGTTCTACTTTAGCTATTGAACAATAGCAGACCTACAAGCTCGTAGCGCGCCACCGAGTGGCGCGCTACGAGCTTGTAGGTCTGCTATTTTTGAAAAGTCGTGAAAATGTGGTGCAAATCTTTGAATATATGTTTCAGAGCGAACATTTTTAACTAAAATATTAGCTTCTGGTGGGGGTCCCTGGAACTACATATTTTCAGAGGGGGGTCCGTGGCCCAATAGAGATAATTCTGGAGGTCCTTGACTTGAAAAAGGTTGAGCACCACTGACATGGAAACACAGGTTTTTCAGAATAAAATTAGGATTTAGAAGCCTTTTTTTAATCGACCTCAGTCCAAAATGGGTTAATGTCTCACACTTGTTTGCGTGCAACTGCATGCATGATAAATGGCTCATTTGATTGTGTTTGTGTCGCTGTACTAACTACTTGGAGAGGATAGAGTGATAGAGGGTCCTCAGTGTCAGTCAGGATACAAACACAGCTCCTGTTCAAATGACTTTTTGTCTGTCCAAAGCTAGAAGCGGAAAAAGCAGGCCTGGGCCAGTTAATCGGACGGCATATACTCCTAATTCCTAAAAACAACAACAACTAACTAACAAACAAACAACCATCCACGTTACCCTTCTAAATGCCCGTTGTTCATCCCCCAGGATTTAACCCATTCTGACCTGAGTTCGATTCTACAAAATGTCTTCTAAATCCTGACGGTTTTCTGAAAAACCTACATGTTTCTATGTCGGTCGTTCTCAAACATTTTCATGTCAAGGACCCCCAGAATTATCTGTATTTGGCCGCCGACCCCCATCTGAAAATATGTCGTTCCATGGACCTCCCTCCCAGAAGCAAAGATTTGAGTTAAAAAAACGTTCACTCTGAAATAACATATATCCAAAGATTTGCACCACATTTTCACGATTTTTTCAAAAATAGCAGACCTACAAGCTCGTAGCGCGCCACTCGGTGGCGCGCTATGAGCTTGCAGATCTGCTATTTCTAATGCTTCTAAAACGCCAAAAAGGGGCTCCCCGCCCAGAATGGCTTAAGCGGTCCTTATAACGAGCAAAGCAAGGCCGTGAGCCTCCCCTGATTTATTCCATCCTTTTAATTAGAAATCCTCATTATTTGCAGAGTGAAGGCAAAAAGAAGCTCCACAGTCACATCCACATCAAAGGCGTCATCCGAAGGCAAAACATGATAATTAGATAGTCTAATCTGTTCTCTGAAGTGTCTGTTCCAAATCAACATTTCTGGAGTGTTTGTTTTTCTCCCCCATCTATGCCTTTGCTTTGCTAAAGAGACTGATCAATTAGCCAAAAAAAAAAAAAAAAAAAGAATAGCTGGTGGCTGTGGTTCTCTTTCCACTGGTACAGTATTCCCCCCCCCCCCCCCCCCCATTTATCATAATCCCTTAGCCCATTCTGAATGAGAACCCATTTTGGTGTCAGCATCATGTCATGCTTTAGCTATTGAAAAATAGCAGATCTACAAGCTCATAGCGCGCCACCGAGTGGCGCGCTACAAGCTTGTAGGTCTGCTATTTTTTGAAAAATCGAAGAACGACTGACATTTTTTTTAGAATCTGATCTCAGGTCAGAATGGGTTAATCAGACCAGTGTGTGTCCAGTCAGTGGAAACCTTGTATGAATCTGATCTCAGGTCAGAATGGGTTAGCATGATTGTGACGTGTATATACACTTATCTCCAACACATAAGGGGGGAAAAAAGCATGCAATTTTCTCTTCAATTTGTGTTGTTTGTGCTGCTACCTTCGCTCCCTCAGCAGTATCAACAGATGGCACTCTTCCTCTGCCGAGTGAGTGGACATTCCACTCTGTTTCCCTCACACGCCCGCATGGCTTCTCCTTTTCATTTTCATTTTCTTCTGCTTCTCTCAGTCTCTAGTCTCTCCACCTCTTTTGTCTGTCTCATTCTCCTTTCCCCATTTACTTAAGCCATTTTGGACTTTCAGTAAAAGGTCGATTTAAAAAAAAATAATATTTATTTTAATCGACCTTTTACTGAAAAACCCATGTTTCTATATGTCAGTGGTGCTCAACCTTTTTCATATCAAAGGATCCCCAGAATTATCTCTATTGGGCCACGGACCCCCATCTCAAAATATGATGTTCCCGCCGCGACCCCCCAGAAGCCAATATTTTAGTTAAAAATGTTCGCTCTGAAATATATATTAAAAGTTTTGCGACACATTTTCATGACTTTTCAAAAATAGCAGATCTACAAGCTCATAGCGCGCCACCGAGTGGCGCGCTATGAGCTTGTAGATCTGCTATTTTTCAATAGCTAAAGTACAACATAATGCTTAGTTAAAACACCAAAAGGGGTTCCCGACCAAAATGTGTTAAGCAGAATGAGGGCACCGGAGAATCATTAAGTGTAACAGCTATACCTGCGATTAGCGAGAGAAGGGGCTCAAATGAAGTGGCACTAATATGAGGATTACAACAGCAAAGCCACCTGAAGTAGTCCTCCATATCTGTTCCCTAGCCTCATTTATAGTTTGTCACATGATGGAGGTTTTGCTAGGAAAAATAACCAATTACTTGTTTTGTAAACATACATTAGGCTTAAGCAGCATGACAGGGACATGGGGGCACACAGGGATCTGCCTTGGGGCACATATATTCAGGCTGTTATATTGCCATTTAAGTGAGGGAGAATTAATGTGTTGTGTTTTGTTAACACATGTTATAATTTATTTTGTGTTAAACCATAGATAGGAATAGAGCAAGGAGTATACTGTACTGTGGTAGGAAGCACAGTTGGCACATCATATAATATTACAAATAAAAATAGTATTCTTATGCAAAGTTGTTGTTGTTGTATCTCATGGGTTTTCCTTTGAAGCACTGCAAGGCCGCTTTGAACCACCAGCCCCCCCACTGTGAAGTCTAGGGCAGTGCTGGTTTTCAACCAGTGGCCCAGGGACCACTGGTGGTCCTTAAGATTCCAGGTGGTCGTCCCCAGCTAAATGATGGGAAGTTGTTTGTAACCAAATGGACCCTTATAGATCGTTTAACTCCTGAGAGTGGTTTCATACACCGATGGTGGAGAGAATGAGGGATTCAGTCTTACTCATGGGCGTATACTGATGACATCAGCGACAGACAGATCCATATATGGGCACACAAGGGACACAGACAGACAATCTACAGACATCTCATATACTGTATGGGACGGGCACACAAGGGACACAGACAATCTACAGACATCTCATATACTGTATGGGACGGGCACACAAGGGACACAGACAATCTACAGACATCTCATATACTGTATGGGACGGGCACACAAGGGACACAGACAGACAATCTACAGACATCTCATATACTGTATGGGACGGGCACACAAGGGACACAGACAATCTACAGACATCTCATATACTGTATGGGACGGGCACACAAGGGACACACAGACAATCTACAGACATCTCATATACTGTATGGGACGGGCACACAAGGGACACAGACAATCTACAGACATCTCATATACTGTATGGGACGGGCACACAAGGGACACAGACAGGCAATCTACAGACATCTCATATACCGTATAGGACGGGCACACAAGGGACACAGACAGTCTACAGACATCTCATATACTGTATGGGACAGGCACACAAGGGACACAGACCCCTAGGGGGTTCAGTTAACCCATTTTGACCTGAGATCAGGTTCTATAAATGTCTTCTACATCCTGACAGTTTTCTGAAAAAGCTATGTTTCTATGTCAGTGGTTCTTCGATTTTTCCAAAATAGCAGACCTACTGTACAAGCTTGTAGCGTGCCACTCGGTGGCGCGCTATGAGCTTGTAGATCTGCTATTTTTCAATAGATAAAGCATAACATAATGCTAACACCAAAAGGGGTTTTAACATCCATACCACCTGTCCTCTTCCCTCCAGATATAGGATTTCACCATTTGATTGCCTTCAACGTTGGGGTCCGTATAGACAGAGTGATGTATACGCAGAGGAGGCTGAAATGAATGACCCTCTCCACTGGAACACGTCGACATAGATACTATACAGTACTTACATGCCCTGTCCTTGGCCTCCACTCTGTCCTTGGCCTCCTCAACCTGCTGCTTGGTCTCGTTGACGTCGAGAGCAAAGGTTGTTCTCCTGAAAGCAAAGTGTTGTTGATCTGATTTCATCCTGTAGGCAGTTTCACTGTCATCCACCATCTAGCCCTGCATCATGTTTTGTGTCGTTAGCATACAGTATACTGCATGGTGTCGTTGAGGCTACTGTATGTCTTGTGTGTACAGTAGTAGAGATGTAGAGGAGAGGACTCGCAGCACTTACTGTAGAGGCTCCTGTGTTGAGGGTCACGAGGTCTGATATGATGTCGCCCCTTTCTAACCCGTTAGTGGCGGCTTGACATTAAAGATATTATTTTGTGCAAAAGCGCATTATTGGCTATTTTCCCCCTACCATGAGCCCTCAATGAATTGCATTGAATTGCATAGAATTGAATTGAATGGGGCTATGGGGTGTTGTGCTTAAATTTGCTTATTTCCATCGCTCAAAAATCATTAAAGTCATACAGTAAGGTACATCAGTAAATTATATCGGATTTACTTTATTCACACATTAATATTCAGCAGATTTAAGAGCATTCAACTGTTCTATATATAAATGTATCTGCACGAAAAGCATAAAGTATTGAGGTCAAGAGGTCATTAAGAGTTTAAATTGTTAACAGTGAACTTGAAACCCTGTGTTCCTAATGTCCTAATTATTAATCTCACCGATCCAAGAAGATAACCCTGTATTGTGCTTAACTCTGGATCTAACAAGCGCTATCTATCTAAAGTGGAGTTGCAGTGTAGATCGGTCCATTGTGACATTTTGGAAAACATGTTGCAAACAAATACAATGCATGAGTGATCAAACATGGTTAAGAGAGCAAATACGCACACAATTATGTAAAACAGCAAATCATTCATGTCCACGGTTATGTGTGGGACAACATATTGCTAACCCTATAACCACACAGGGGGATAAACCCTGAATACAAACACCTCGATAAAAGAGATGGGGGGGGGGGGGGGGGACACACACAGACCTCAGTATATTTGTGTGCTCAGATTTGTTAATAAAAAGAAACTCATTCAATCCATGAGATCTAAAACCCAGCTCTTGTTATGAATGAATGAATAGTTTATTTCGATCTTACAGAGGGAGACATTACACAAAAACAGTTTACTTTTTCTTTTTTGATCAAAAAGGCATAGGCAGAAGCTTAAAGCTTATAAGTGCCTATCCTTATCTCAACTTGCTCCAACATGCTGTTGAAGACATGCATAACAATCAACACAAAAAAACAAAAACAAAAAACAAATGACATTTATAGAAGAATAGAAAATTAAACAAACCAAAAGCAAAAACAGAAAATAAAAACAGACAACGACAAAGACAAAAGAAAAAAAGACAGGAAAAAAAAGACAAAAACAGACAAAGCCAAATGTTATACTAAGTCCAACTCTACATGGCATAAACATAGCTCAGCTCCCTACTCATTCCAGGTTATATCCATGCAATAATTCCTGTTTGTTCTCAAAGCATAACTTGGTGTCCTTGCTTGTTCGACGGTAGGGAATACTTCACAGAGATGATCAATAACACCCCCTATAGCACATCAGAGAGAGAAGGAGTCGAGAGCAAGTGTGTGTTTTTTTTGAACATCGTGAAGATGTTCAAAAATTAACAGAACACAATGTTTTATTTGCAAAATATTTCGAAAGAGCATTATTGATGGCTGCACCACTCGCTCATCTGGCTTCTCCCTTGGTTGCCGCACAGCCCACATCTAAGGGTTGTAAGGGCAGGCTTTCTGCCTTCATTATGAATAAAGCATTTGAGCTCCAAAAGATTGTATTAACGCATTTTGGGCGGGAACCCTTTTTTGGCGTTTCAAGCATTATATGTTATGCTTTAGCTATTGAAAAATAGCAGATCTACAAGCTCATAGCGGGGCACCGAGTGCCGCGCTATGAGCCTGTAGGTCTGCTATTTTTGAAAAATGTGACGCAAATCTTTGAATATATATTCTTTCAGAGTAAGTTTTTAACTCAAATCTTTGCTTCTGAGGGGGTCTCTGGAAAAACATATTTTCAGATGGAGATCGGTGGCCAAATACATATATTTTTTGGGGTCCATGACATGAAATATTGAGCACCATAAAGCACCGACAAAGAAACATAGATAAAGAAAACTGTCAGCAATTGGAAGACATTTTTTTATTCTGACGTCAGACCTAAATGGGTTAAATAGACAATGTAAGAAATGTTGCGTACGGTACCTTAGTATCTGTCTTAGGGACTGTCCTTTAACCCTAGACTTAGGATTCATAAATGTTGCGTACGGTACCTTAGTATCTGTCTTAGGGACTGTCCTTTAACCCTAGACTTAGGATTCATAAATGTTACCTTATGGTACCTTAGTATCTGTCTTAGGGACTGTCCTTTAACCCTAGACTTAGGATTCATAAATGTTACCTTACGGTACCTTAGTATCTGTCTTAGGGACTGTCCTTTAACCCTAGACTTAGGATTCATAAATGTTACCTTAC
The DNA here is from genome assembly GCF_964188405.1 of Protomyctophum parallelum. NCBI lineage: Eukaryota > Metazoa > Chordata > Actinopteri > Myctophiformes > Myctophidae > Protomyctophum > Protomyctophum parallelum. Next base: position 9,384,517 of record NC_139699.1, read on the forward strand.
GGTACCTTAGTATCTGTCTTAGGGACTGTCCTTTAACCCTAGACTTAGGATTCATAAATGTTACCTTATGGTACCTTAGTATCTGTCTTAGGGACTGTCCTTTAACCCTAGACTTAGGATTCATAAATGTTACCTTACGGTACCTTAGTATCTGTCTTAGGGACTGTCCTTTAACCCTAGACTTAGGATTCATAAATGTTACCTTATGGTACCTTAGTATCTGTCTTAGGGACTGTCCTTTAACCCTAGACTTAGGATTCATAAATGTTACCTTACGGTACCTTAGTATCTGTCTTAGGGACTGTCCTTTAACCCTAGACTTAGGATTCATAAATGTTACCTTACGGTACCTTAGTATCTGTCTTAGGGACTGTCCTTTAACCCTAGACTTAGGATTCATAAATGTTACCTTACGGTACCTTAGTATCTGTCTTAGGGACTGTCCTTTAACCCTAGACTTAGGATTCATAAATGTTACCTTACGGTACCTTAGTATCTGTCTTAGGGACTGTCCTTTAACCCTAGACTTAGGATTCATAAATGTTACCTTATGGTACCTTAGTATCTGTCTTAGGGACTGTCCTTTAACCCTAGACTTAGGATTCATAAATGTTACCTTATGGTACCTTAGTATCTGTCTTAGGGACTGTCCTTTAACCCTAGACTTAGGATTCATAAATGTTACCTTACGGTACCTTAGTATCTGTCTTAGGGACTGTCCTTTAACCCTAGACTTAGGATTCATAAATGTTACCTTACGGTACCTTAGTATCTGTCTTAGGGACTGTCCTTTAACCCTAGACTTAGGATTCATAAATGTTACCTTATGGTACCTTAGTATCTGTCTTAGGGACTGTCCTTTAACCCTAGACTTAGGATTCATAAATGTTACCTTACGGTACCTTAGTATCTGTCTTAGGGACTGTCCTTTAACCCTAGACTTAGGATTCATAAATGTTATGTACGGTACCTTAGTATCTGTCTTAGGGACTGTCCTTTAACCCTAGACTTAGGATTCATAAATGTTACCTTACGGTACCTTAGTATCTGTCTTAGGGACTGTCCTTTAACCCTAGACTTAGGATTCATAAATGTTACCTTACGGTACCTTAGTATCTGTCTTAGGGACTGTCCTTTAACCCTAGACTTAGGATTCATAAATGTTACCTTATGGTACCTTAGTATCTGTCTTAGGGACTGTCCTTTAACCCTAGACTTAGGATTCATAAATGTTACCTTACGGTACCTTAGTATCTGTCTTAGGGACTGTCCTTTAACCCTAGACTTAGGATTCATAAATGTTACCTTATGGTACCTTAGTATCTGTCTTAGGGACTGTCCTTTAACCCTAGACTTAGGATTCATAAATGTTACCTTATGGTACCTTAGTATCTGTCTTAGGGACTGTCCTTTAACCCTAGACTTAGGATTCATAAATGTTACCTTATGGTACCTTAGTATCTGTCTTAGGGACTGTCCTTTAACCCTAGACTTAGGATTCATAAATGTTACCTTATGGTACCTTAGTATCTGTCTTAGGGACTGTCCTTTAACCCTAGACTTAGGATTCATAAATGTTACCTTATGGTACCTTAGTATCTGTCTTAGGGACTGACCTTTAACCCTAGACTTAGGATTCATAAATGTTACCTTATGGTACCTTAGTATCTGTCTTAGGGACTGTCCTTTAACCCTAGACTTAGGATTCATAAATGTTACCTTATGGTACCTTAGTATCTGTCTTAGGGACTGTCCTTTAACCCTAGACTTAGGATTCATAAATGTTACCTTATGGTACCTTAGTATCTGTCTTAGGGACTGTCCTTTAACCCTAGACTTAGGATTCATAAATGTTATGTACGGTACCTTAGTATCTGTCTTAGGGACTGTCCTTTAACCCTAGACTTAGGATTCATAAATGTTACCTTACGGTACCTTAGTATCTGTCTTAGGGACTGTCCTTTAACCCTAGACTTAGGATTCATAAATGTTACCTTATGGTACCTTAGTATCTGTCTTAGGGACTGTCCTTTAACCCTAGACTTAGGATTCATAAATGTTACCTTATGGTACCTTAGTATCTGTCTTAGGGACTGTCCTTTAACCCTAGACTTAGGATTCATAAATGTTACCTTATGGTACCTTAGTATCTGTCTTAGGGACTGTCCTTTAACCCTAGACTTAGGATTCATAAATGTTACCTTATGGTACCTTAGTATCTGTCTTAGGGACTGTCCTTTAACCCTAGACTTAGGATTCATAAATGTTACCTTATGGTACCTTAGTATCTGTCTTAGGGACTGTCCTTTAACCCTAGACTTAGGATTCATAAATGTTACCTTATGGTACCTTAGTATCTGTCTTAGGGACTGTCCTTTAACCCTAGACTTAGGATTCATAAATGTTACCTTATGGTACCTTAGTATCTGTCTTAGGGACTGTCCTTTAACCCTAGACTTAGGATTCATAAATGTTACCTTACGGTACCTTAGTATCTGTCTTAGGGACTGTCCTTTAACCCTAGACTTAGGATTCATAAATGTTACCTTATGGTACCTTAGTATCTGTCTTAGGGACTGTCCTTTAACCCTAGACTTAGGATTCATAAATGTTACCTTACGGTACCTTAGTATCTGTCTTAGGGACTGTCCTTTAACCCTAGACTTAGGATTCATAAATGTTACCTTATGGTACCTTAGTATCTGTCTTAGGGACTGTCCTTTAACCCTAGACTTAGGATTCATAAATGTTGCCTTATGGTACCTTAGTATCTGTCTTAGGGACTGTCCTTTAACCCTAGACTTAGGATTCATAAATGTTACCTTATGGTACCTTAGTGTCTGTCTTAGGGACTGTCCTTTAACCCTAGACTTAGGATTCATAAATGTTGCCTTACGGTACCTTAGTATCTGTCTTAGGGACTGTCCTTTAACCCTGGACTTAGGATTCATAAATGTTGCCTTATGGTACCTTAGTATCTGTCTTAGGGACTGTCCTTTAACCCTAGACTTAGGATTCATAAATGTTACCTTATGGTACCTTAGTATCTGTCTTAGGGACTGACCTTTAACCCTAGACTTAGGATTCATAAATGTTACCTTATGGTACCTTAGTATCTGTCTTAGGGACTGTCCTTTAACCCTAGACTTAGGATTCATAAATGTTACCTTATGGTACCTTAGTATCTGTCTTAGGGACTGTCCTTTAACCCTAGACTTAGGATTCATAAATGTTACCTTATGGTACCTTAGTATCTGTCTTAGGGACTGTCCTTTAACCCTAGACTTAGGATTCATAAATGTTATGTACGGTACCTTAGTATCTGTCTTAGGGACTGTCCTTTAACCCTAGACTTAGGATTCATAAATGTTACCTTACGGTACCTTAGTATCTGTCTTAGGGACTGTCCTTTAACCCTAGACTTAGGATTCATAAATGTTACCTTATGGTACCTTAGTATCTGTCTTAGGGACTGTCCTTTAACCCTAGACTTAGGATTCATAAATGTTACCTTATGGTACCTTAGTATCTGTCTTAGGGACTGTCCTTTAACCCTAGACTTAGGATTCATAAATGTTACCTTATGGTACCTTAGTATCTGTCTTAGGGACTGTCCTTTAACCCTAGACTTAGGATTCATAAATGTTACCTTATGGTACCTTAGTATCTGTCTTAGGGACTGTCCTTTAACCCTAGACTTAGGATTCATAAATGTTACCTTATGGTACCTTAGTATCTGTCTTAGGGACTGTCCTTTAACCCTAGACTTAGGATTCATAAATGTTACCTTATGGTACCTTAGTATCTGTCTTAGGGACTGTCCTTTAACCCTAGACTTAGGATTCATAAATGTTACCTTATGGTACCTTAGTATCTGTCTTAGGGACTGTCCTTTAACCCTAGACTTAGGATTCATAAATGTTACCTTACGGTACCTTAGTATCTGTCTTAGGGACTGTCCTTTAACCCTAGACTTAGGATTCATAAATGTTACCTTATGGTACCTTAGTATCTGTCTTAGGGACTGTCCTTTAACCCTAGACTTAGGATTCATAAATGTTACCTTACGGTACCTTAGTATCTGTCTTAGGGACTGTCCTTTAACCCTAGACTTAGGATTCATAAATGTTACCTTATGGTACCTTAGTATCTGTCTTAGGGACTGTCCTTTAACCCTAGACTTAGGATTCATAAATGTTGCCTTATGGTACCTTAGTATCTGTCTTAGGGACTGTCCTTTAACCCTAGACTTAGGATTCATAAATGTTACCTTATGGTACCTTAGTGTCTGTCTTAGGGACTGTCCTTTAACCCTAGACTTAGGATTCATAAATGTTGCCTTACGGTACCTTAGTATCTGTCTTAGGGACTGTCCTTTAACCCTGGACTTAGGATTCATAAATGTTGCCTTATGGTACCTTAGTATCTGTCTTAGGGACTGTCCTTTAACCCTAGACTTAGGATTCATAAATGTTACCTTATGGTACCTTAGTATCTGTCTTAGGGACTGTCCTTTAACCCTAGACTTAGGATTCATAAATGTTACCTTACGGTACCTTAGTATCTGTCTTAGGGACTGTCCTTTAACCCTAGACTTAGGATTCATAAATGTTGCCTTATGGTACCTTAGTATCTGTCTTAGGGACTGTCCTTTAACCCTAGACTTAGGATTCATAAATGTTACCTTATGGTACCTTAGTATCTGTCTTAGGGACTGTCCTTTAACCCTAGACTTAGGATTCATAAATGTTACCTTACGGTACCTTAGTATCTGTCTTAGGGACTGTCCTTTAACCCTAGACTTAGGATTCATAAATGTTACCTTACGGTACCTTAGTATCTGTCTTAGGGACTGTCCTTTAACCCTAGACTTAGGATTCATAAATGTTACCTTACGGTACCTTAGTATCTGTCTTAGGGACTGTCCTTTAACCCTAGACTTAGGATTCATAAATGTTACCTTATGGTACCTTAGTGTCTGTCTTAGGGACTGTCCTTTAACCCTAGACTTAGGATTCATAAATGTTGCCTTACGGTACCTTAGTATCTGTCTTAGGGACTGTCCTTTAACCCTGGACTTAGGATTCATAAATGTTGCCTTATGGTACCTTAGTATCTGTCTTAGGGACTGTCCTTTAACCCTAGACTTAGGATTCATAAATGTTACCTTATGGTACCTTAGTATCTGTCTTAGGGACTGTCCTTTAACCCTAGACTTAGGATTCATAAATGTTACCTTACGGTACCTTAGTATCTGTCTTAGGGACTGTCCTTTAACCCTAGACTTAGGATTCATAAATGTTACCTTACGGTACCTTAGTATCTGTCTTAGGGACTGTCCTTTAACCCTAGACTTAGGATTCATAAATGTTACCTTATGGTACCTTAGTATCTGTCTTAGGGACTGTCCTTTAACCCTAGACTTAGGATTCATAAATGTTGCCTTATGGTACCTTAGTATCTGTCTTAGGGACTGTCCTTTAACCCTAGACTTAGGATTCATAAATGTTACCTTATGGTACCTTAGTATCTGTCTTAGGGACTGTCCTTTAACCCTAGACTTAGGATTCATAAATGTTACCTTACGGTACCTTAGTATCTGTCTTAGGGACTGTCCTTTAACCCTAGACTTAGGATTCATAAATGTTACCTTATGGTACCTTAGTATCTGTCTTAGGGACTGTCCTTTAACCCTAGACTTAGGATTCATAAATGTTACCTTATGGTACCTTAGTATCTGTCTTAGGGACTGTCCTTTAACCCTAGACTTAGGATTCATCATGAGAATATTAATTTTCACTACTTTCATGTTTCATTTCCACTTCATGACTCCAGGGACTATAGCTGTTCTCACATACTGTAGCCTACAATCCAAGCAAGTTTATTTGTAGGCAAGCAGTCTGGTCCAATCTATTAATGCACCGAATATCTGTGTGTGTACGTGTGTATGTATGTACGTACATACATACGTACGTATGTGCACGTGTACATCTGTAATCACTGTAAGACACTTTCTGACCTTTACTGACGTCAAAGTCAGACACTGCTGAAAGCAAGGTAACCGTGCTGAATAGAGTAGAATGCCGTTTTATACCACATGGAATTCACCCCAAGGACTGGTGTAAGTAATGGGCTTAAAAAGTGTCCAATGATCGGTTCTATCAATGGGGATTCCATAAGGGAATGTGTGATATGATATGATATGATATTGACTTAAATAATAGGCAAGCATGTCATGTTTTAGCTTATTTCAGATTAGGGCAAGGTTCACAAAATCAAGGTAACGACAACTAAAAAGGGATGATGGCATTGTAGACTGGTCAGTAAAGATAGGTAACATATACGGATCTGTTTCACAGTATGGCCATGGAGCTAATGTGTATGTAGTTTTTGGACTGACGTTGATTTAAAAAAAAAGCTTCTAAATCCTAACATTCTTCTGAAAAACCCATGTTTCTATGTCAGTGGTGCTCAACCTTTTTCATGTCAAGGACCCCCATAATTATCTCTATTGGGCCACGGACCCCCATATCAAAATATGTAGTTCCAGGGACCCCCCAGAAGCCAATAGTTTAGTTAAAAATGTTCGCTCTATATATATATATATTCAATGATTTGCGCCACATTTTAACGATTAAAAAAGAAATAGCAGACCTACAAGCTCGTAGCACGCCACTCGGTGGCGCGCTATGAGCTTGTAGATCTGCTATTTTTCAATAGCTAAAGTATAACATAATGTTTAAAACACCAAAAGGGGTTCCCGCCCCAAAATGGATTAATTATGTCACTAATTAGGGGTCAAGCGCACAGGGCGTAATCAAGCCAATCAGTGTAACCTAAACCTACACCATGTCAACCACTCAGAAATGAGCAGGTTGGGGCTGACCTATAGGGAGGGGCCTGGGTATAATGAGCAGGTTGGGGCTGACCTATAGGGAGGGGCCTGGGTATAGAATCTAATTAAAACCCACATGGGCAAGCCCATTCGTGATGATTTGATTGGCTGAGCACGGTATGTGATGTATGATGATAAGAGCGAGTGCGGATGTTCCCTTTTTTTCATTGATCTTCAAGAATCTGCACTGTAATCTACATTTGTGCAGTTTGTGAATGAAGTCACAGATTGGAATGTGTTCAGTGGTGAACCCTTGTACAATTTACAATTTTACAATTTACAATTTAGGCATTTAGCAGACGCTCTTAATCCAGAGCGATTTACAATAATCAGGAACAAAAGCATGGGAATACATCACAAAAGCATTTATCATAAAACATGCGTAAGCTAAGAAAGTAACAGTGGAATATCTATATTATGAGACTATACATATAAGCTATACATATATACTACTATGCTATACAGTACATATGTACTATGGCGTGCTATGACTATATACAATGCAATTATAATGCCGTCTACATAACATGCTATAAGTCTGTATCAGATGCTATCTACGTCTACAGAAATGCTATCTAAGGGGGTAGCCATATGTCCTAGTTTGGTGATGGCTAACATCATTGGCCAACTAGAAATAGCGATCTTGATAAATACTTCACAGTACAAAGTTGCTTCAGAAGAACAACGTTGGTTCTGACTAAAAGAGACTCACTGAAAAGCTAAAATGTTTTACATGCTTATATTTTAAACTACGGTCCAACTAAGTCACTCCTAATGAGTTTCACTTCATCAGCCTCTTCAGCAGGCCCAGATTGGACAACGGGAGATTCTGCATAATTCCACATGGCTTCGCCCGACACTTTAATATTTATGCCACTCGTACTCAATCTATTGCATTGGGCGAGATCTCACTTTCTTCACACTGAGACGAGCCGCGTCGAGAGAGAATTTGATTCGATTACCAGCCTATAGACTTTATTTCTTATATCTTTCATTACCTTCCATGCTGTAGGAATGCGGTGAATCCATTCTGTATCTGTCTCTGCCGATCCATGGCAGTTAACAGTCGTCAATATCCATAGTGCTCCTCCGTCACAAGAGCGATGAGTTTACAAAAAGACGTGGAATGGCTTGGATCTGGGCTGTACGGCGCACGGGCGCAGAGACACAACCTTCAACAAAGTATCTAAGCACAGCCGTGTTTGTTCACAACATTTTCCTTGACGTTCTTTCTATTATATACTCTTCCATCCATCCTGGTGTTGTTGGTTCACTATGTTGTCGCCAAGAACGAGGTCAATATTTACAGAAACATACCACCACCGTCACTCTATTGTGAGTGATGTGGGCTAGAGATTAAATAAAGCCCACAAGAACTCAAGAAGGCCGCCGCTAGCTTTTCAGACGCCGCCCCCCTCTTGTTGACGCACACGTTTTTACACCCTATAGAACCAGTCTAGTGGTCTCCAGGTAGGTAAAGTAAGTAAGTAGCCTTGCCGAGCCATGAGGCCCATAGGGCAGCAGCCTATCTCCTGTTTCTGTAGCCATGAGGCCCATAGGGGCAGGAGCCTATCTCCTGTTTCTGTAGCCATGAGGCCCATAGGGGCAGCAGCCTATCTCCTGTTTCTGTAGCCATGAGGCCCATAGGGCAGCAGCCTATCTCCTGTTTCTGTAGCCATGAGGCCCATAGGGGCAGGAGCCTATCTCCTGTTTCTGTAGCCATGAGGCCCATAGGGCAGCAGCCTACCTCCTGTTTCTGTAGCCATGAGGCCCATAGGGGCAGGAGCCTATCTCCTGTTTCTGTAGCCATGAGGCCCATAGGGCAGCAGCCTATCTCCTGTTTCTGTAGCCATGAGGCCCATAGGGGCAGCAGCATATCTCCTGTTTCTGTAGCCATGAGGCCCATAGGGCAGCAGCCTATCTCCTGTTTCTGTAGCCATGAGGCCCATAGGGGCAGGAGCCTATCTCCTGTTTCTGTAGCCATGATGCCCATAGGGGCAGCAGCCTATCTCCTGTTTCTGTAGCCATGAGGCCCATAGGGCAGCAGCCTATCTCCTGTTTCTGTAGCCATGAGGCCCATAGGGGCAGGAGCCTATCTCCTGTTTCTGTAGCCATGAGGCCCATAGGGCAGCAGCCTATCTCCTGTTTCTGTAGCCATGAGGCCCATAGGGCAGGAGCCTATCTCCTGTTTCTGTAGCCATGAGGCCCATAGGGCAGGAGCCTATCTCCTGTTTCTGTAGCCATGAGGCCCATAGGGGCAGGAGCCTATCTCCTGTTTCTGTAGCCATGAGGCCCATAGGGCAGGAGCCTATCTCCTGTTTCTGTAGCCATGAGGCCCATAGGGCAGCAGCCTATCTCCTGTTTCTGTAGCCATGAGGCCCATAGGGCAGCAGCCTATCTCCTGTTTCTGTAGCCATGAGGCCCATAGGGCAGCAGCCTATCTCCTGTTTCTGTAGCCATGAGGCCCATAGGGGCAGGAGCCTATCTCCTGTTTCTGTAGCCATGAGGCCCATAGGGCAGCAGCCTACCTCCTGTTTCTGTAGCCATGAGGCCCATAGGGGCAGGAGCCTATCTCCTGTTTCTGTAGCCATGAGGCCCATAGGGCAGCAGCCTATCTCCTGTTTCTGTAGCCATGAGGCCCATAGGGGCAGCAGCATATCTCCTGTTTCTGTAGCCATGAGGCCCATAGGGGCAGGAGCCTATCTCCTGTTTCTGTAGCCATGAGGCCCATAGGGGCAGCAGCCTATCAACTGTTTCTGTAGCCATGAGGCCCATAGGGGCAGCAGCCTATCTCCTGTTTCTGTAGCCATGAGGCCCATAGGGCAGCAGCCCATCTCCTGTTTCTGTAGCGTGTTCAGAGCGTGCAAGTAATGATGTTTGTCCGGTGCGTCGGCATTGGTTTCAGATTACATACATGTATACAGTACATGGGGGCATTACCTTTAATCCACCCGACACTGAAACATATCATTATTTAATGACAGACAGACATTTTTGTGAATTCATATATAGATATTTAGAGAGTAACAATAGCCGTCTTCAAAACTTTGTTACGTTGAAATATTGTTCAAATAATGTAGCTACTGTAGGACTGGTCTATAAAAATGAAACCAATGTTGTGTTTTACACAAAGGGCACAACCACTATCCCAGAGGCATCACTTTAAACTACTGAATGATCTTTAGCTGCCCTGCATATAATGGAAACTGTTTTTTATTATACCACCAAAATGTGGAATGCTCTACCAGCAGCCATCAAAAAGAGCAACGCCATACTCCATCAAAATAAGCCTTGCCGAGCCATGAGGCCCACAGGGCAGGAGCCTATCTCCTGTTTCTGTAGCGTGAGGCAGCTTGATGTACAAGTACACCCCCTGGACATGACGCTAGTATGTCACAGGCAGAGTAATCTAGGAAGAGAGTGGCGACACTCGAGTTGACTCCCATTGTAACAATAATAATAATAAACTTTATTTATATAGCACCTTTCATACATAAATGTAGCTCAAAGTGCTTTACAGAGCAGAAAAATAATAAAAACAAAAGCAAAACAAAACGGCATTAAAACAGGCATGCAGTTAAAACCATAGGACAATAACGCAGTGTCAAAACAGGCAAAGGCAGTGGTACAAAGAACAGAACAGATATTTTAAAACTCAACTAAAAGCAAGAGTAAAAAGGTGAGTCTTAAGCTGTGTCTTAAAAATGTCTATAGAGGGTGCCTGTCTGATCCGCAGTGGTAATTTATTCCAGGCTGTTGGCCCATAAAAGCAGAAAACAAACAATGGAATGCGGAAGTTCTCATTCTATCTCAATGGGATAGTTCCAATGTTTGGAACTATAGCCCATCGGCACCCGCTTTGCGGCGAGATCAAAGCGTGTCGCCACTCTTACTATTCCACTCGGATCGCAAGGACTTCCCTCGCAATCCAACCCTTGATGCTGAGTGTCAAGCAGGGAGGCACTGGGTCCCATTTTTAGAGTCTTTGGTATGACCCGGCCGGGGATCGAACCCCGGCCTTCCAGTCTCAGGGCGGACACTCTAACCACAAGGCCACTGAGCTGGTATATATAGTATACTCCATCAAAACCTGCATAAATAATGTGTGTGTGTGTGTGTGTTTTTTTATTTATTTGATTTATTTAGAAAAGCAATCATAATACAGCATTATAATCAGCGATCCAAGGATTACACAGTAAAGTCCAAAGACTTATTTCCACTGGGGTCCTCTCACACTGAACGGAACAATACTTTAAAATACATCACAAATACATAACAGTACATATACATTACATACACAACTCAACAAGTACGTCCCTATCCATCCCTCTAAGATGACCCCTTATAGGGGAACCTTTTCCAGTAGCCATTTTTTTGTCTTCTGTTTAAATGTCCTCAAATTGGAGGTCAGTTTAAGACTGGATTCCAGGCTATTCCACTGTGTGGCTCCTATATAAATGAATGAGCCTTTGCCCACTTTACTTTTAAAAGCAGGTGTGTGTGTGTGTGTGTGTGTGTGTGTGTGTGTGTGTGTGTGTGTGTGTGTGTGTGTGTGTGTGTGTGTGTGTGTGTGTGTGTGTGTGTGTGTGTGTGTGTGTGTGTGTGTGTGTGTGTGTGTGTGTGTGTGTGTGTGTTATCCTTTTAGCATTATTGTATAACTGTACCTATACCTTTGGCAAGCTGTTAAAAAACTAAAGTAATACTAATAAAGTATTCAATCAATCAATAGGAATGGTGGTGGTGGGCTGAACCATGCATGCATACCGGAAAGGAAGATAAATAAATAAAGTCCCAAGTTCATCATGCAAATTCATCCTCCCAACCGTGGCACATTCTTCAAACAGACACCTCCTCTGGAGAGAGAGACACGCTCAGCCTGATAAAGAGACAAATGAGCTACTGATCTCCATAGCAGCCTCTCTCCTCCCTCCCTGTACGTGTGTGTGTGTGTGTGTGTGTGTGTGTGTGTGTGTGTGTGTGTGTGTGGGGGGGGTGGGTGGATGGGTGGGTGAGAGAGAGAGAGAGAGGAGAGAGGAGAGATGGCTGTGGGGGTGGGGCGTCGATGACCTTTGCAACAATGACAATCATTCCCAGGAAGAGACTTGCCGCGTGTGTGGCTCTTATTTACCTCATGCGTCATGGCTGCTGTAGAACTACACAGCTATTAATAGTATATAGTTAGTCATCATAGACATCTTTCATATATACACAACCTATACATTTTTATTTTATTCCATTATTATAACTTTTTTTTTTTTACATAACCAGGTAACATCTGTATCTTGATATAATGTATACGTAAGTCTGTTGTTGTTGTTGTACTGTTGGAATGTCTCTGAGAGCTTTTATTATCTGCTGTAAAACGAAGTGCCCTGCAGTTTGGGACATGTGAATAAACTTGACCTTGACCTATTATACATTTTCTATCTATACATATTATTGCAGTATATTTCATTCAATATTTTATATAACTATTTCATTATTACTTGCGCAAGCAGAGCGCGCAAGTAATGTTTTCGCCCGGTCTCCTCCGTCGTGACAGCTGTTCCGCCATTCGATGTTTATGCAGAAAAACATCAAATCTGTGCCTGTTTTGCTGGGACCAAATGACCACAAATGACCATATCTCTTACGTCATCATTTAGAGCTAGTCATACATATACTATATACATAATCAGTAAAAATAAAATAGCAAATTGTGCCTGATCTGCTGGGACCAGAGTACGTGTGTGTATATGTATGACTAGCTCTTAATGATGACGTAAGAAATATGGTCATTTGTGGTCATTTGGTCCCAGCAAACCAGGCACAGATTTGCTGTTTTCTTGCATAAACATCAAATGGCGGAACAGCTGTCACGTTTTTTGGCACAAAGTAACCACAGTATACCGCTAATCAACTTACAACTACACACTTTATACAGTATAGAGTATTATATGTATACTAGACAGACAGCAGAGAGCTCTAGGACTCAACCCTCTTCCTCCCTCTTCCTCTCCTCTCCTCTCCTCTCCTTTCCTTTCCTTTCCTTTCCTTTCCTTTCCTTTCCTTTCCTTTCCTTTCCTTTCCTTTCCTTTCCTTTCCTTTCCTTCCCCTTCACAGATAATGTATTCTGAATGATATTGCAACCAGGTGATAACCAGATTGCCTGACATTTTCAGATTTATTGCTGTATTTTCTTATTATCGGCAAAGGAATATAGGAAGATTCTGCGTCATAAATCACATTGAGAAAGCACTGCAGACACTATTGTGTTTAGCCCGTTCCACCCTTTTTTTGGATTAGAAATAAATTGCAGGCTCATTTTTGCAAATGGAAACGAAAGAGCACAACCCAAGACACAGCCCCAGTTTCCTCAGGAAGTGGTTATCAATGGATGGATTTCCTGAACAACACTGTCTGCTACACAAGGATCAATTCTGATTAGCTCTCATTGGTGTTGACATGGGCCTCAGATGCCAATGCATGGAATATCTGTTCTCTCTCTCTCTCTCTCTCTCTCTCTCCCTCTCTCTCTCTCTCTCTCTCTCTCTCTCTCTTTCTCTCTCCCTCTCTCTCTCTCCCTGTTTGATATAGGAAGATATAATGTAAAAGTGGGACCTGTGTAAAAGGTTTGTGTACATGTCAGGACAATGTGTGTTATGATGTATGGGTTTTATACATATATGATTTATGCACTGGCCTTGCATGCAATAATAATTTCCATAGCCATTCACACTCGCTCGCTCCCTCACACACACACACACACACACACACACACACACACACACACACACACACACACACACACACACACACACACACACACACACACACACACACACACACACACACAGATTTTGGGATGTGCACAGAGCAGCATCTGTGTGACTGAACCATTGTTGAAATGGCTTTAACAACGTTGTTGCTATAGTCTTAATGCAGTTGAGTTACCTCAGCCCATTATGCCCACCAGGTGTCCTTTCTGGCAGTGCAGTACAAAGCAGAGAGTTCTACTGGACTGGGATGTGACCTTTCCTTGTTGCTTCTGGTGGAAATGACTTCAATGCAAGTGAACGGGTGAACAACTCTGTTTGTTTCTCCGCGACCTGCGGTCACTTCTCGCCCTTAAAACCCATTCTGACCTGAGATCAGATTCATTCGAGGTTTCCACTGGACACACACTGTGTCTGATTAACCCATTCTGACCTGAGATCAGATTCTAAAAATGTCAGTCGTTCTTCGATTTTTTTCAAAAATAGCAGACCTACAAGCTCGTATCGCGCCACTCGGTGGCGCGATATGAGCTTGTAGATCTGCTATTTTTCAATAGCTAAAGCATGACATGATGCTAACACCAAAATGGGTGCCCGTTCAGAATGGGTTAAGGTGTGTTAGGCCTCACTCACACTGTTGCAACATGCATACAACATTTGTCTTGTGTCTTGTCCGTGTTTAATGGCCGCCCCCCCCCCCCCCCCCCCCATGCATTTCCAATGGAAGTCACATGGTTTGACAAAACATTTTAGTTTGATGGCTGTGTTGTGCAGCCCCTCCCCCGCATCAAACAAAAACGTTTTGTCAAACCATTTGACTTCCATTGGAAATGCATTGGGGGGGGGGGGCATTAAACACGGACAAGACACAAGACAAATGTTGCATGCATGTTGCAACAGTGTGAGTGAGGCCTTTCTGGTACTGTTGAGGGCATTAGATCCGACATTAACTTTGTTAATATTTATACGTTTTTTGATGCCACAGAGAAAATGCTCTCCACAGTAAAACTCTGAATGTAAAATTCAACTCAAACAGTGTACAAATTGGTTCCATTTGTACAATCTCAGAGTTTAATGAAAACCTTTAGGATTTTGCTGTGTAGAAAAAGGACAATTCTAGCGTCTGAGAGCTTTTTCTCTTTATAAATCACATTTCATAATGCAAGGCAGCACAAAGGCTGTAATGGCTTAGGGTTGACGACAGAGTACAGCATCTTCAAGGTTCAAGGTTCAAGGTTGTCTTTATTTGTCTCCCTTGGGAGAAATTTGTCTTGGAGACAGAGTCACAGCTCCATACGAATAACAGACACGTTCACATACAGAGTCACAGACAGAGTCACAGCTCCGTACGAATAACAGACACGTTCACATACAGAGTCACAGACAGAGTCACAGCTCCATACGAATAACAGACACGTTCACATACAGAGTCACAGACAGAGTCACAGACAGAGTCACAGCTCCATACGAATAACAGACACGTTCACAGACAGAGTCACAGACAGAGTCACAGCTCCATACCAATAACAGACACGTTCACATACAGAGTCACAGACAGTCACAGCTCCATACGAATAACAGACACGTTCACATACAGAGTCATAGACAGAGTCACAGCTCCGTACGAATAACAGACACGTTCACATAGGAAAAGGAAAAACACCATGAAACACCCACACACACAAAACAGAGATATTGCACACATTCCCTTGATAAAGTGCAACTAGTCAAAAAAGTGCTTTTGGCAATCTCTGAATCTCTGAGTCAGTAAAGTGCATTTACTCATGCACTCGGCATCGAGCATTTTGATTGACAGGGGAACAAAAGAGTGTTTAAATCTATTATACACACACCGTGGAGTTCTATACCTCCTACCGGATGGCATTAGCTCGTACTCTCGGTATAATACATGCAAGTGGTCAGATACAATATTCCGAGCTTGTCTCAACACTGCTGTTCAAAGATGGCCTTGCAATGGGTCTGGTCCACAAGATTCACTACACCACCAAGATACCCATGTACCTGTCTACATACTTCACTAAGATACCCATGTACCTGTCTAAATACTTCACTAAGATACCCATGTACCTGTCTAGATACTTCACTAAGATACCCATGTACCTGTCTAGATACTTCACTAAGATACCCATGTACCTGTCTACATACTTCACTAAGATACCCATGTACCTGTCTAGATACTTCACTAAGATACCCATGTACCTGTCTACATACTTCACTAAGATACCCATGTGCCTGTCTAAATACTTCACTAAGATACCCATGTATGTACCTGTCTAGATACTTCACTAAGATACCCATGTGCCTGTCTAAATACTTCACTAAGATACCCATGTGCCTGTCTAAATACTTCCTTAATGTTAACGAAGTCCACACCCACAACACCAGAAGGAGTTCAGCAAACCATGTGCAACCCAGATTCGGCACAAACAAGGGACTAAATTAATTTCGCTCCTACTGTATGCCACCAAAATGTGGAACGCCCTACCAGTCATTAAGATTCCCTTGACTCCTTCAAAACCGCTCTCAAAGAGCACCTACGGGGGGCTGCCGTAAAATCTGAATCCCCCCCACCCCTGTTCCCCCTCACTGTATGCGTTTCTTTTCCCTTTTTACCTCCTATGATGATTTCCTTTTGACTATATAGTTGTGTATGTTCGTACGTCTCTAAATGTTTTGATGAATTGAAAATGGTGGACCCTCTTGTAAACAAGTGTAATGCTTCATGGGGTCGTCCACTCACAGGTCACAGTTTTTGTATTGAGTTGGTCTTGAAATGTACTGTAATTATTGAGTTGGTCTTGAAATGTACTGTAATTATTGAGTTGTACTTGAAATGTACTGTAATTATTGAGTTGTACTTGAAATGTACTGTAATTATTGAGTTGTACTTGAAATGTACTGTAATTATTGAGTTGGTCTTGAAATGTACTGTAATTATTGAGTTGTACTTGAAATGTACTGTAATTATTGAGTTGTACTTGAAATGTACTGTAATTCTGCAAACTGTTAAAAAATCAATCAATCAATCAAAAAAAGCATGTTGTGTATACAGTGGCTCATAACAGGTGTGTCCATTATCCCATTCAGACCTGTTGTACGCAGTGGTGTATTTTTCTTTTGGTACCATGGCACGTCACACACGTGCAATTGCGCGTGCACACGCGCCTACAGTACACACATCTGCACATGTGCACAGAACAGCTGTATGACAGTTTTAGACACACAAACACAAAAGTATATAGACTTAAAATAATCAGACAACTTCTTTACTGCGCTGCAGTATAGCGAAACAAAAAAGTTTGCTTTGGACGAATCTCTTCTTTGTGGGGGAAGCCAAAGATCTAAGCTCTTAATTCTTTTTTGTTTTGTTTTGTTTTGTTTGCCTAAAATAGATATTTTTGGAATGTGCCAGGCAGGAATGTGGTTAAGTGGGACTGACCTAGAAAAATGAATGTGCATTTAAACGTTAAGTATGCAGACATTTCAAGTGTTTTGCGTATACTGTATGTCTGCCCTGCTTTATGTAAAACAAAAATGGAAAAGCGCTACGCAGATATGGCACTGCCGTTATAGAATAAATGGGGGGGGGAAATGCAATTAAAGTCAGGATTTCATCTCTCACAGATGTATACGCAATGAGTCTCACAAGGCTCCTTTTGAAGCCTAGCCATGTCCACACCTCAAGGTAATGTGGAGGCCGTGTAACTTATAAAAATAAACTATTCCACATCGTAAACATACCGCGCAGGCAACAATAACTGTGAGGCCAGGCTATTACATTCAAGGGTGCTTGAATGACTCCCTTAGTAACGATAAAATTGATCCTAACCTGATAATTTACACCCTTTTCTCCCACATCCTTTTTGACTTTCCAGTTACAGTATATACTGACACAATGGAATAACTCTTATCAATAAACATGAAGCCTGTTCACATAGTTCAGCCTTGTGCTTTTGATATGTTCTGATCCATAAATAGAATCAAAAGCTGCTTTGTGTTGTGTTAAGCTTTGTACTATTGGCCCTTACATTATGACAAAGCATAGATATACAGGAGCATAGACAGAGGTAATGACAAAGCATAGATATACAGGAGCATAGACAGAGGTAAAGCATAGATATACAGGAGCACAGACAGAGGTAATAACAAAGCATAGATATACAGGAGCATAGACAGAGGTAATAACAAAGCATAGATATACAGGAGCATAGACAGAGGTAATAACAAAGCATAGATATACAGGAGCATAGACAGAGGTAATAACAAAGCATAGATATACAGGAGCATAGACAGAGGTAATAACAGATATACAGGAGCATAGACAGAGGTAATAACAAAGCATAGATATACAGGAGCATAGACAGAGGTAATAACAAAGCATAGATATACAGGAGCATAGACAGAGGTAATAACAGATATACAGGAGCATAGACAGAGGTAATAACAAAGCATAGATATACAGGAGCATAGACAGAGGTCATAACAAAGCATAGATATACAGGAGCATAGACAGAGGTAATAACAAAGCATAGATATACAGGAGCATAGACAGAGGTCATAACAAAGCATAGATATACAGGAGCATAGACAGAGGTAATAACAAAGCATAGATATACAGGAGCATAGACAGAGGTAATAACAGATATACAGGAGCATAGACAGAGGTAATAACATAGATATACAGGAGCATAGACAGAGGCAATAACAAGACTCATAATTCCTATTTTTCTATTTGATTTAATTTGTTGAAATTGCATGAGTTCAGGAGGTCTGTGCAAGCTTACATCCCAAGCATTATATGTTGTGTTTTTAACACTAGTTAAGTGATTAAGTTTAAGTGCTCTGAATTTTGAAAGAGATCAATTGTGGGGAAATATTGTGGCGATTGCAAAGAGCATTTGTTGTTATTGACTTAGACATCCCTTTTTTTTCTGACTGTACTGTAGTCGGCATTCACCAATGATGTTCAGAACCGTTTGTTTGGAACATTAGCAGCAGATTAGCAGCAGTTTGAAGTGCAAATTTAAGTTACATTTACAATTCAAAGTGCAACATAAGCTCAACACAACGGTGCATAAATGACGCACGTTGACAAAGCATGTGTTGTTTTAATGTCTCATTTAAAGTTTTAATGAGCAGTCCCAGTGTATTTATTTTAGAAGGCAGAAAAGACCCATTTAAGCACTCGGCTGGCACTGCAGGTTTCTGTAAGCTCTGCCATCTGATCCTGCCAGCCAACCCATTCTTTTTTTTCCTTTTTTTTTTTTTAAGGATTTGTTGATGGGTTGGTTAAGGATGGGTTGGTTAAGGATGTGTTGATGGGTTGGTTTGGTAAGGATGTGTTGATGGGTTGGTTTGAATATGAATATGAATATATGAATATGAATATGAATATGAATAAGGATGTGTTGATGGGTTGGTTTGAATATCTTCCAAAAAAGAAATATTACATAATAATTACTGGCTGGATCACATGATCCATACTGATTTATTTGGTGACCCCATATTGGCCTCTCCTCTAGTCTAGTAGCCTCGCATAGCCAGCCTTCATCTGCCTTTGCAATGCATATCGCCCCATGAAGCAGATTAAGTCTGGCCCCTCTCAGTGCATATTGCCCCAAGCAGATTAAGTCTGGCCCCTCTCAGTGCATATTGCCCCATGAAGCAGATTAAGTCTGGCCCCTCTCAGTGCATATTGCCCCATGAAGCAGATTAAGTCTGGCCCCTCTCAGTGCATATCGCCCCATGAAGCAGATTAAGTCTGGCCCCTCTCAGTGCATATTGCCCCATGAAGCAGATTAAGTCTGGCCCCTCTCAGTGCATATCGCCCCATGAAGCAGATTAAGTCTGGCCCCTCTCAGTGCATATCGCCCCATGAAGCAGATTAAGTCTGGCCCCTCTCAGTGCATATCGCCCCATGAAGCAGATTAAGTCTGGCCCCTCTCAGTGCATATCGCCCCATGAAGCAGATTAAGTCTGGCCCCTCTCAGTGCATATCGCCCCATGAAGCAGATTAAGTCTGGCCCCTCTCAGTGCATATCGCCCCATGAAGCAGATTAAGTCTGGCCCCTCTCAGTGCATATCGCCCCATGAAGCAGATTAAGTCTGGCCCCTCTCAGTGCATATCGCCCCATGAAGCAGATTAAGTCTGGCCCCTCTCAGTGCATATCGCCCCATGAAGCAGATTAAGTCTGGCCCCTCTCAGTGCATATCGCCCCATGAAGCAGATTAAGTCTGGCCCCTCTCAGTGCAAATTGCCCCATGAAGCAGATTAAGTCTGGCCCCTCTCAGTGCATATTGCCCCATGAAGCAGATTAAGTCTGGCCCCTCTCAGTGCATATTGCCCCATGAAGCAGATTAAGTCTGGCCCCTCTCAGTGCATATTGCCCCATGAAGCAGATTAAGTCTGGCCCCTCTCAGTGCATATTGCCCCATGAAGCAGATTAAGTCTGGCCCCTCTCAGTGCAAATTGCCCCATGAAGCAGATTAAGTCTGGCCCCTCTCAGTGCATATTGCCCCATGAAGCAGATTAAGTCTGGCCCCTCTCAGTGCATATTGCCCCATGAAGCAGATTAAGTCTGGCCCCTCTCAGTGCATATTGCCCCATGAAGCAGATTAAGTCTGGCCCCTCTCAGTGCATATTGCCCCATGAAGCAGATTAAGTCTGGCCCCTCTCAGTGCATATTGCCCCATGAAGCAGATTAAGTCTGGCCCCTCTCAGTGCATATTGCCCCATGAAGCAGATTAAGTCTGGCCCCTCTCAGTGCATATTGCCCCAAGCAGATTAAGTCTGGCCCCTCTCAGTGCATATTGCCCCATGAAGCAGATTAAGTCTGGCCCCTCTCAGTGCATATCGCCCCATGAAGCAGATTAAGTCTGGCCCCTCTCAGTGCAAATTGCCCCATGAAGCAGATTAAGTCTGGCCCCTCTCAGTGCATATTGCCCCATGAAGCAGATTAAGTCTGGCCCCTCTCAGTGCATATTGCCCCATGAAGCAGATTAAGTCTGGCCCCTCTCAGTGCATATTGCCCCATGAAGCAGATTAAGTCTGGCCCCTCTCAGTGCATATTGCCCCATGAAGCAGATTAAGTCTGGCCCCTCTCAGTGCAAATTGCCCCATGAAGCAGATTAAGTCTGGCCCCTCTCAGTGCATATTGCCCCATGAAGCAGATTAAGTCTGGCCCCTCTCAGTGCATATTGCCCCATGAAGCAGATTAAGTCTGGCCCCTCTCAGTGCATATTGCCCCATGAAGCAGATTAAGTCTGGCCCCTCTCAGTGCATATTGCCCCATGAAGCAGATTAAGTCTGGCCCCTCTCAGTGCATATTGCCCCATGAAGCAGATTAAGTCTGGCCCCTCTCAGTGCATATTGCCCCATGAAGCAGATTAAGTCTGGCCCCTCTCAGTGCATATCACCCCATGAAGCAGATTAAGTCTGGCCCCTCTCAGTGCATATCGCCCCATGAAGCAGATTAAGTCTGGCCCCTCTCAGTGCATATTGCCCCATGAAGCAGATTAAGTCTGGCCCCTCTCAGTGCATATCGCCCCATGAAGCAGATTAAGTCTGGCCCCTCTCAGTGCATATTGCCCCATGAAGCAGATTAAGTCTGGCCCCTCTCAGTGCATATTGCCCCATGAAGCAGATTAAGTCTGGCCCCTCTCAGTGCATATTGCCCCATGAAGCAGATTAAGTCTGGCCCCTCTCAGTGCATATTGCCCCATGAAGCAGATTAAGTCTGGCCCCTCTCAGTGCATATTGCCCCAAGCAGATTAAGTCTGGCCCCTCTCAGTGCATATTGCCCCATGAAGCAGATTAAGTCTGGCCCCTCTCAGTGCATATTGCCCCATGAAGCAGATTAAGTCTGGCCCCTCTCAGTGCAAATTGCCCCATGAAGCAGATTAAGTCTGGCCCCTCTCAGTGCATATTGCCCCATGAAGCAGATTAAGTCTGGCCCCTCTCAGTGCATATTGCCCCATGAAGCAGATTAAGTCTGGCCCCTCTCAGTGCATATTGCCCCATGAAGCAGATTAAGTCTGGCCCCTCTCAGTGCATATTGCCCCATGAAGCAGATTAAGTCTGGCCCCTCTCAGTGCATATTGCCCCATGAAGCAGATTAAGTCTGGCCCCTCTCAGTGCAAATTGCCCCAAGCAGATTAAGTCTGGCCCAGTCACCATGCTGCTCCTGTGATATTCCTTTTTACTGACACCAAGATTAAAATAAGAATTTGAGTGCACAGAATATCAATATGAAGCAACTGAAAAACACGTTATTTCAATGGTCATAGGAGGCCTTAAGTATGTTTCACCAGTTTCAATTGAAACGGGCCTCCACCCTCAGGGGGGTCTCCACCCTCACAGGGGCGTCAACAAAATAATGATGTCATAGGTATATGGGGGCCTCATATTTGGTCTTGAAACGGGCCTCCAGATTCCTAAGGCCGCCGCTGAGAACACACAAACACACCAAGCTGGCCATAGGGGGCGCTAGCTCCCCTCAAAGAGCCAGAATGCAAAATGCTTGTCATTCAGCCTCACTTTGAGTTGCTCAGTGGACTGTCTCTCACACAGCGATATGGAGAAAAATATCACACCTGCGTGACGTGAGCGGCACTGTTATCACCATACATCATATTCCGTGCTCAGCCAGTCAGCTTGAGCACATTCCGCGCACTCACGCATGCATGCACACACACACACACACACACACACACACACACACACACACACACACACACACACAGCCTCAAAATACAACACAGCTCAGTGTTAACGCTGTAGCAATTTACAATTTAGGCATTTAACAGACGCTCTTAATCCAGAGTGATTTACATTAAGCAAGAACAAAAAAGCATGGGAATACATCACATGAAAAGCATTTATCATGAAACATGCGTAAGCTAAGAACGTAACAGTGGAATATCTATATAATGAAACTATATTATAAACTATACATATATACTATACTATGCTATACGTGTGGAAGACCCATAGACCCATAGACCCCAAGGTAGCCGCAATGAAGTAATAAATATAGCAATAGAGTTCAAAGGGTGCAGATGAAGAACAGCTGCACTAATTGGCGTCGTTAAGGCGTGCATGGCAACAGTTTGTGTCTCGTGTGATGTCACACCAGACGATATAAGATGATGCACCGTGTTGAAAATGACTGTAGACGTCGAGAGAGAGAAGAGAGCGAGACAGACAGACAGACAGACAGACAGACAGACAGACAGACAGACAGACAGACAGACAGACAGACAGACAGAAAGAGTGATGTTGTCTTGGACCGTCTCCAAAGCAGGAGGACCAAAGCGAGCCTGTCATGCTGCTGTAGCAGTGAGGAACAAACTGTATTCCTTTGGAGGCTGCTGTGATGGAAGGACCTTCAACAACATGGAACAGATGGATGTCCATGTCTTCAACACAATGTCTTTATGCTGGAAGAAGTTACCTCCAGTGGAACCTGGAAGAGGAGACGGTCACCTTGAGGTTCCATCCATGCTCCACGGCCACACAGCTGTGTTGGTTGAAGATACAGTCTACATCTGGGGAGGCCATCCTTATTACTGCAATGTGCTTTATGCATTTGATGTTGACTCCCACAGATGGTTCCAACCCAGGGTTTCTGGGACTGTTCCAGAGGAGAGGAGCTACCACTCAGCCTGTGTGTTGGGGAAGGTCATGTTTATCCATGGAGGATCCACCAAGCTGACTGGATACACTAATGACATGTACAAGTTGGACACCAGCACAATGGTCTGGACTTTAATTAACACCAGAGGAACTCCACCTCCTGCTTCACACGGTCCCTCTGCCACCATCATTGGTACCAAGATGTTTGTATTTGGGGGCTGGAGGCCCCAGGGGGGCTGGAGGCCCCAGGGGGGCTGGATGACCCAGGGGGGCTGGAGGCCCCAGGGGGGCTGGAGGACCCAGTGGGGCTGGAGGCCCCAGGGGTTCTACAACAGAGTGTTTGACACAGAGACAAACGCCTGGCTGGACACACCTTCTGCACAACTTCTACCAGAAGGACGCTGTAATCATTCAGCATTTACCTACAATGGAGAGCTGTACATATTTGGTGGCTGGAACGAATACCGGCAGAACTTCAATGATGTGTGGAAATTCAGTCCAGAGACCTTCTCCTGGAAGAAGGTTGAGCCCAAGGGGAAAGGACCATGTCCAATGTGTGGTATGTGCTGTTGCATTGTGGGAGATCGTATCATCCTCTTTGGAGGATACAAAGGAGATCCAAATATCTCTGATGAGCTGTTCATCTTAGACTTGAGTCCTTGTCTTAAGACGTTATGCAAGCTAGAAGTTATTCAGTACGCTCTGGACCAATCAGAACTCCCACACAACATCAGGTGGGAACTGGCAGCCATGACAACCAACGACAACAGACGACAATAACAACCGAGACCACATTCCAGATGAAGGAACAGCAGAAAGATCAAGAAATGATGGATCAACATCTCATCCCACCTGATGGTGAGCCACCTCGAGCATCTCTTACTGAGATGCAAACCTCAGGAGGCTCCTTCTCTCCAGACAGGCTCTCTAACCATTCAGCTAGGCATCAAACAATGACAATTGTTCCGTCCAACACAATGCGGTGGAAACACAAACCTGTGTCTGTATGTTCCAAACTGAACACGGTGGAACTCTCTTTATTGTATATTTATTTCTATGATCTTTTTTTATTTAAAGGACCAAGGAGTCCTGAAAGGACTTGGTCCTTTATTGTTATTGTTAGGTTTTTTTTCCTTCTCCTTCTGCCAAAAAAATTATAATCGCGAAACTTGGCCTACAGAAAAAACAAAACTCTTAAGGGCGACTGTGGCTCAAGAGGTAGAGCAGGTCGTCGAATCCCGGCTCCTCCTGTCTACATGTCGAAGTGTCCTTGGGCAAGACGCTGAACCCCTAATTGCTCCCAATGTGCTGGTTGGTGCCTTGCATGGCTTCCGCCGCAATCGGTGTATGAATGTGTGTGTGAATGGGTGAATGTAATGCACAATCTATGTAAAGCGCTTTGGATAAAGGCGCTATATAAATGCACCATTTACCATTTTATCTGGTACACAGCAAGCTAAAAGGAATCAACACACCAGCATGCCAGAGACCAGAATACTTCAAACCCAAACAAATAGTTAAAAATAGAACTACAAAACGCACGTTGGAGATTAAACGACAGATAACAGCCAGCACCAGCAACTGTTTATTTAATCACATGTGAAAAATGTGGCTTACAATATGTCGGAGAAACGAGTAAAACAATAGCTGCAAGGCTGAGACAACACAAATACAATATTAACAATGCAAAAAAGACAACTAAATGGATTGTTCAACATTACATGGCTCACGGCATTGAAGCTCTAAAAGTATCTGGACTTCAACACAATCCCAACTGGACAGTAGGACAAAGACGTTTTAATGAAAAACAGTGGATCAAGAACCTCAACACGGATTTTCCTGGAGGTTTAAACATGCCAAAATATTAGACAAGTTGTTTTGATTTTGTACCAAAACTCCACAGCCATATACATGCTAAACACAGCCAACAATCAATGGAAATCAGACTTTGAATATAGGGGACAAATTAGCACATTCCACACCAAGCCGACCTGGGACAAGAAGCAAGAGTGTGCAGTGCACTGAAGTCCCCTCAGTCAACCGCCTCCACTCTTGGCCCTCTCTCTCTCTCTCGCTCACTCACTGCCTTGCTCTCTCCCACAATGTTAATGTTAAGTTAGTAAAGTTACACCTATTTCATGTAAATAACATGGTAAAATTTGCAGCATTGGGAGGTAAAGGGGAAACACTTTAATTGTGAAGGGACGACAGGATGAGGAAAGGTGTTGTTGCTAATTGTGGAGAGTAATGGCTGCGTGTGAGATTGAACAGTCAAACTATTCGTATCAATATACGGCTGTATCAACAAAATAACGATGTCATAGGTATATGGGGGCCTCATATTTGGTCTTGAAACGGGCCTCCAGATTCCTAAGGCCGCACCTGTCAATGGTAGTGGATGGAGAGAGAGGATTTTTGTCCAACCACGAAACGGCAACCAATGGGTGCGAAGAGGGGCACAACCATGGGCGGGACTTGCCAACGGGTGAATACTTGTGGGAGGACTTCACGGCCGAATTGGTGACGAGCCAACCAGATTCGTCTGGATCCAGGCTATAACCAAGTCTATGCAAATACGGTGCGGGACATTGCAGAAAAACATCTAACACACGAGACTAATAATATCCATGCAGTGATTTTAGTATCCATACGCGAGGCTATTCCTCTATTGCCACGGTTTGGTTTTTGGACAAATTGTCCACCTGCAAACAAGTTAACTCATATACCTAAGAAGCAGATCGCAACCCCTAATTATTGCACGGACCCCAATAATGCCTTTCTTCAAGCACCAACATTTCCACAGACTTTTAGATTTTTTTTTTGTCTTGTTATTATTTCCAAGAGAAAAACATAAGCACAGCGTTTGGGCTATAATAATAATAATGGGGCATTATTATTATGGCAATGATAATGTGGGTGCATAAGCATTTTTTTGTTGTACTGTATGACTCTGGCCACGCAGGCCAAAACGCAAAGCGAGGATTTGTATTAATCCCATTCTGAACGGGAACCCATTTTGGTGTTAGCATCATGTTATGCTTTATCTATTGCAAAATAGCAGATCTACAAGCTCATAGCGCGCCACTCGGTGGCATCTTTTATGAGGAATAAAATTAAATGAAAAGTGCACTGTCTTGTCTGTGACATCGCATCATGTGTCTGTGACATCACATGTGTCTGTGACATCACATGTGTCTGTGACATCACTCTGTGGCTACCAAGGTGTGGGGGGGGGGGGACAGACAGTAGGCTGACAGGAAATGAGGAGAGAGATGGGGGAGTGACATGCAGTAAAGGCCGTCGGGATCGGGAGTCGAACCCGCGGCACACTGCCAGACTTGGGCTACCGGCCAAGGTGCCTGGACCGCTGAGCCACGGCCCAGGCCCCAAGGTGCCTGGACCGCTGAGCCACGGCCCAGGCCCCGAGGTGCCTGAACCGCTGAGCCACGGCCCAGGCCCCAAGGTGCCTGGACCGCTGAGCCACGGCCCAGGCCCCGAGGTGCCTGGACCGCTGAGCCACGGCCCAGGCCCCAAGGTGCCTGGACCGCTGAGCCACGGCCCAGGCCCCAAGGTGCCTGGACCGCTGATTTGTTTGATCGGCCCACATGTGCGTTCCTCGGCCACGGTGTGCGCGCAGACAGCATTACATTCACAGAAAAACCGTACAATGATGGAACGGCAGAATTGTCGATTAATTGTTAACAGTTTAATTTAATGGAATAATCTCTTAACAGAGATTAATCGATTAACGATTAACTATTAACATCCCTTAATCCAATGTATTCACATTATTTCCCACATTATAATGTATCTCTTTTCTTTCTTCTGCTTAATGCTCCTGCCAATATATCAGTCCCTCGTATTGCAGCAGAAGGAGAGCCACAGATTTGTACTCATCACGATACATCTGTCTCCATTAAAACAATAACTGGGGGGAAAAAAACATATTTTTGGCCAGTCCCGCAAGTTGGCAGATTGCAGTACAGATTGCACAATTACTTCACGTGTTAAAAATGCATTAGCCACCAGTAGGTTTTCAATGGGATTTCATGTAAATACCTCAGGATGAACAATTATTGCATGCTTCTTCTGTCATATCTTTATTCCTGCTTCAGAGGGACGGAAAGAATGCATGTTTAATATAATGATATATAACATAATGGCAATAGAAAGCATCAGAATGGTATCTCCCATTAGTTTACGATTAAATGTGCACAATTTTGTACACTTACATTACAGTCCAGAGCACCCATGCACCACCACGACCCCCCCACCACAATGTATTTAAATGGTAAATGGTGCATTTATATAGCGCCTTTATCCAAGGCGCTTTACAGAGATTGTGCATTACATTCACCCATTCACACACACATTCATACACCGATGGCGGAAGAAACCATGCAAGGCACCAACCACCAGCACATCAGGAGCAATCAGGGTTTCAGTGTCTTGTTCAAGGACACTTCTAACACTAACTCTGGGGGAGCCCACAGGGTTCGAACTGGCAACCTTGCATGCGGTTACCATCCAGCCACTCTAACCCCTGAGCCACCACCGCCCCTGAGTCATATACTGTAGTGTATTCTTCACATTTATTTATTTACTAATATCCTAAAATTGGCCTGGGAGGGCAGGGCATGCCAATATACAGGGCCACTCACGTCTGATTCAGACATAACCATATTACACATTATATTACCATATTATAGGCATGACACTGACTCAGGAATATGGGTGGGATTTGCGGTATGACATAGGTGAGACCTCCAGATCACGCTAAAAGGTTCACAAGATTTATTATACACAACAGGACACATATATAGCTGGATCCTAATGACGTAACTAACAACACTTGAGACATAAACTCTTACTGCAGCAAGCTGACCTTGCTGTCTGAGATGAGATGTCACCAGTAGCTAGTATGCTACGGTTCATTCACAGTACACAATACATCATCAAGTACACAGCCATGGGGCCATCGGATTATGACAGCCATTACTAAACCCTGACCCAAACCTTAACCGCATGCGAGGCCCACGTTGTCGGACTGAAATGCGCCGTTGGGATTATATACAAGCCGATCCCGGCAAGCCAGTCAACTCCAACAGCACTCTGCAGAACTGGTGACTCAAACACCGGCGTATATATATAGCATCCATTGTTGCGCCACTCGGGCACAGGCCCAGTCAATTGAGATCTTGCCCAGTCTAGCTTCTGAAATTCCAGGGCGAAAAAACAAGAAAAACAAAACAAAAGATAGCCTACATTGGCAGTAACCTCGCGTCACCCAGACTTTGTATTTACAGCAGGCAGCCCTTCACCCATGCACATTTCTGTTGCAGCCAACGTGTCAAAGATCACACCAACCACAGCAAGCCACCTTTGTTTTAACCCATTTTGGCTTGTAGGTCTGCTATTTTTGAAAAATCGAAGAACCACTGACACATAAACATAGCTTTTTCAGAAAACTGTCAGGATTTAGGCAACATTTTAATCCACACTGTGCCTGAACTCTAAATCAACTTAAATGCAAATTACTCCTGAGAAAGCAACTTGCCCATAACAAATTAAAGGGTAACTGAATATGCACTCCAATCAGCAACCTTTCCTTCACACTTGCAATTAAGTGTGTAGCAGCTACACTGTAGCTTAACCAAAACGTCTGCTAAAGCCACTTGACCCTAAAAAAAGATTAGCTAATTATGAACACTCCAATCAATAAACTTGACATCAAACGTGCAATAAACAGTATGTCATTCAGCTGATGGTCTGTGCCAAGTTATTCATTTCTGTATTATGTAGTGCATGAAAATGTAATTAATAAACCAAAAAAAGAAAGGTTTCCACCATGTTTACGGCCTTAATTATTGTGTGGCAGCTGGTGGCCACCACAATGTGCAAACTAAAATAAAATAAAAATATAAGTTTGATGGTCAGTGAACCAAACGTTTTGGGAGGTCTGTTTGAAAAACTAAAATTAATTTATTATTAACAATAAACTGAAGAAGTAAAATGGAGTCATATAGTGGCCTAAAGTAAACGGGTGCATACGTTTGTTCTGACGTACTACCAGTCCTACAGTCATGAGTCCGACGCCCTGCCCAAAACCCAACTCTAAACCTATAACCTCACCGGTTAGTTTTTTTTAACCTGCCATAGGTTAGTTTTAACCTGCAGTGCATGTCGGGAGCCACGGGTTAGTTTTAACCTGCCACGGGTTAGTTGTAACCTGCAGTGCATGTCGGGAGCCACAGGTTAGTTTTAACCTGCCACGGGTTAGTTTTAACCTGCCACAGGTTAGTTGTAACCTGCAGTGCATGTCGGGAGCCACGGGTTAGTTTTAACCTGCCACGGATTAGTTGTAACTGGCAGTGCATGTTGGGAGCCACAGGTTAGTTTTAACCTGCCACAGGTTAGTTGTAACTGGCAGTGCATGTTGGGAGCCACAGGTTAGTTTTAACCTGCCACAGGTTAGTTGTAACTGGCAGTGCATGTTGGGAGCCACAGGTTAGTTTTAACCTGCCACGGATTAGTTGTAACTGGCAGTGCATGTTGGGAGCCACAGGTTAGTTTTAACCTGCCACAGGTTAGTTGTAACTGGCAGTGCATGTTGGGAGCCACAGGTTAGTTTTAACCTGCCACCGGTTAGTTGTAACTGGCAGTGCATGTTGGGAGCGACAGGTTAGTTTTAACCTGCCACCGGTTAGTTGTAACTGGCAGTGCATGTTGGGAGCGACGGTGTTGTCGAACTATAACGGACTTATATGTCTAACAGACATATAAGCACCCAGCCTAAACGTCTAAACTGTTAGTATGTCTAACAGACATATAAGCACCCAGCCTAAACGTATAAACTGTTAGTATGTCTAACAGACATATAAGCACCCAGCCTAAACGTATAAACTGTTAGTATGTCTAACAGACATATAAGCACCCAGCCTAAACGTATAAACTGTTAGTATGTCTAACAAACGTATAAGCACCCAGCCTAAACGTATAAGCACCCAGCCTAAACGTCTAAACTGTTAGTATGTCTAACAGACATATAAGCACCCAGCCTAAACGTATACACTGTTACTATGTCTAACAAACGTATAAGCACCCAGCCTAAACGTATAAGCACCCAGCCTAAACGTCTAAACTTGGTCTAACAGACGTATAAGCACCCAGCCTAAACGTCTAAACTTGGTCTAACAGACGTATAAGCACCCAGCCTAAACGTCTAAACTTGGTCTAACAGACGTATAAGCACCCAGCCTAAACGTCTAAACTTGGTCTAACAGACGTATAAGCACCCAGCCTAAACGTCCAAACTTGGTCTAACAGACGTATAAGCACCCAGCCTAAACGTCTAAACTTGGTCTAACAGACGTATAAGCACCCAGCCTAAACGTCTAAACTTGGTCTAACAGACGTATAAGCACCCAGCCTAAACGTCTAAACTTGGTCTAACAGACGTATAAGCACCCAGCCTAAACGTCTAAACTGTTAGTATGTCTAACAAACGTATAAGCACCCAGCCTAAACGTCTAAACTGTTAGTATGTCTAACAAACGTATAAGCACCCAGCCTAAATGTATAAACTGTTAGTATGTCTAACAAACGTATAAGCACCCAGCCTAAACGTCTAAACTGTTACTATGTCTAACAAACGTATAAGCACCCAGCCTAAACGTATAAGCACCCAGCCTAAACGTATAAGCACCCAGCCTAAACGTCTAAACTGTTACTATGTCTAACAAACGTATAAGCACCCAGCCCAAACGTATAAGCACCCAGCCTAAACGTATAAGCACCCAGCCTAAACGTATAAGCACCCAGCCTAAACGTATAAGCACCCAGCCTAAACGTCTAAACTGTTACTATGTCTAACAAACGTATAAGCACCCAGCCTAAACGTATAAACTGTTACTATGTCTAACAAACGTATAAGCACCCAGCCTAAACATCTAAACTTGGTCTAACAGACGTATAAGCACCCAGCCTAAACGTATAAGCACCCAGCCTAAACATCTAAACTTGGTCTAACAGACGTATAAGCACCCAGCCTAAACATCTAAACTTGGTCTAACAGACGTATAAGCACCCAGCCTAAACGTATAAGCACCCAGCCTAAACATCTAAACTTGGTCTAACAGACGTATAAGCACCCAGCCTAAACATCTAAACTTGGTCTAACAGACGTATAAGCACCCAGCCTAAACATCTAAACTTGGTCTAACAGACGTATAAGCACCCAGCCTAAACGTCTAAACTTGGTCTAACAGACGTATAAGCACCCAGCCTAAACGTCT
Organism: Protomyctophum parallelum; assembly: GCF_964188405.1. Taxonomy (NCBI): domain Eukaryota; kingdom Metazoa; phylum Chordata; class Actinopteri; order Myctophiformes; family Myctophidae; genus Protomyctophum; species Protomyctophum parallelum. The sequence continues at coordinate 9,416,116 of NC_139699.1, forward strand.
AAACTTGGTCTAACAGACGTATAAGCACCCAGCCTAAACGTCTAAACTTGCTATAGCAAGCTGGTATTCCTAAAAGATTTGGTGATAGTTCTTCAGTGCTGTCAGTATTTTAACTGTTCTATTTTTGCACGCATGCATGCATATAGTGCTGTCTTTGTCAGATCTGGTGTGGTATTACAATACTCCATAAATCAGCTCTGTATTGCTCTCCGTTCCGGTGGACCCAGAATGCATTTTTAAGTGCATCAAAGTGCTTTTATGCACACAACAAATCTTACATTTATTTATCCATTACCTAATGAGGACATACCGGTATTCTGTTTCGAGATCAGTCAGAGCATTATGACTAATAGCTATAGTTGGATTTAAAAAAGAAAATCTTGATAATTGTAATTAGTCCTTGGAGGATAATTGGCTTAGTAATACATTAGGGCAGTGTTTCTGCCCCCGATAATATAAGGTAGGAGCTACAACACGAGACACTGAGAGGGCTGAAATAGTGTTATCGTGCACCTCTCTCTATGATTAACTTAATTTCAATGACACAGCCGTTTTAATAATGTCAGGCCACATTTAAATCAGTGCACATTCAGATGTTATAATATCCAAAGCCACACATGTCTGGCAAGCACAGTCATTTTTCCACGTCACTCAAATGTAATCATATATCTAGGTAACATCAGAGGAGGACGTGACTTCATAGGCAAAGCCATGCTGACACAAGCGTTGCTTTTTGGATGAAGGTATACAGACATTGTAAAAGCTTATAGATATGTTCCGTAATGAGAACATGTAGCCTAGTACTCGAGAGAGAGAGAGAGAGAGAGAGAGAGAGAGAGAGAGAGAGAGAGAGAGAGAGAGAGAGAGAGAGAGAGAGAGAGAGAGAGAGAGAGAGAGAGAGAGATATTTATAGAGAGACTTACTGAAAAATGTCTACAAATTAAACCATTCAGAGGTTGTATAAAATGTCCACCGTGTTCTATTTCATATACCATGAAATCCTGGACCGTAATGGTACATTTTAAAATGATGTGATTTAAATGATCACTAAGGATTCCAGTATTTAATAATTAATAATAATAATAAAACTTTATTTGTATAGCACCTTTCATGACATGAAATGCAGCTCAAAGTGCTTTACAGAGCAATGGAGAATAAAAGAAAAGAAAAGCAAGGCATGAACATTAAAAAAACAAGAGCAGTAATGCAATACAGTGAGGAAATATTTAATGGAGCCACATACAGTACTGCCACATACTGCAGTGTAGAACAGTAACTACGCAGAAGGATTTGACTGTTTAGGTAATCAGATGTTGGCCTCCGTGTGTTCCTCCGCCTCCAGTGAAATGCGATAGTGTTTCATGATTGTGTAGCCTACGATCTGAGAGGCAGTACGAGATCACCTCAAGGAACATACCAGCAGCCGCTTCTCTCTTCTTCCTATTCCTATAATGATCCTGTATCAGAGGCCAAATGGTGGAGAAGCTTAGGGGATATTTGCGCTAATTCGTTTTAAAAGCATCAAATGTTGTAAAGATGTATAGCCCAGGGCATGCTCTTAACGATTTTGCTATAGGGCGCCCGAGCCGCCGACCTTCGGGGTCGCCTCAGCGGCCAAATGAAGAGAAAAGTGGAATGTCCGCACACGATATAATTCTGCTCCCCGTCTTTCTTTATTTCAACCTATACATACAACAACATTTCGCCCCTCCAGGCTTTCTCAAGTTACAGTTACATGGGTATGGCCTTGAAAACCTTAAATAGGTGGAACATAACTGGGTGTCGTCGTTCAATCAATTGATAAGCCAATAGGCTGTATGTGAAGATCCACTCCAGAGCAATACAAATACATCAATTAAGGGGCCATACACTCACGAACAATATGTTTAAAAATACAATACATACACCAAAACATAATACATGATATATACAATATAATAGGAATACACAGAGACCTATTATAAGGCAATGTTTTGGGTGCAGTACGTAGTTCAGACTAGTCATTGGTCCGACAAACGACAACCCACCTCAAACCCTAACCTAACCCTAACCGCAAGCACGGGAGCAGCGTCTAACATGTCTAACTGATGCTCCGTCGGAATTACATGCGGTCCCCAATTTCTTTCTAAATTTCATTATGCTTTAAAGGCCTATTCATATAGTCTGGATTTTCGGAGGTGAGCTGACCACCGCTCCGGTGGTGAGCTGACCACCGCTCCGGTGGTGAGCTGACCACAGCTCCGGTGGTGAGCTGACCACCGGAGCTGAAATAACGTTGAGCGGTGGTGAGTAAAAACAGAGAGAAGGGCTGGAGCGGTGGTCAGCTCACCACCGCTCCGGTGGTGAGCTGACCACCGCTCCGGTGGTGAGCTGACCACCGCTCCGGTGGTGAGCTGACCACAGCTCCGGTGGTGAGCTGACCACCGGAGCTGAAAATAACGTTGAGCGGTGGTGAGTAAAAACAGAGAGAAGGGCTGGAGCGGTGGCGGTGGTTTGCTCTTCACCGCGGCTCAGTGACGTCATGTTGTAGTTCGGTGGTCACCTCACCACCGCCGTAAAGCCAGACTATGTATGAGCCCTAAGTAGCATGTGATGTGTCAAACCGGTGGGTTTTCGTTATTCTGAATCCATTCCAAGCATTAGTTTTGCACGAAAACGAATGCTCTGAGGTCATCACATTTGGGCAAGTGGCTATGGCCGAATTTTGGTAATTTTGTTAATGGTGGATTTGGCTGCTGTGGCGACCCCCGGAGATCTGTGCAAAATGTTGAGCTTTTAGATAAAATTAGTGCGAAATCACCCTTATCTCTAGTCCTCCACTAAGAGGGGTGAAGGATGAGGGGTGAGACATCACCCTTATCTCTAGTCCTCCACTAAGGGGGGTGAAGGATGAGGGGTGAGACAAAATCACCCTTATCTCTAGTCCTCCACTAAGAGGGGTGAAGGATGACGGGTGAGACAAAACGTGTTGAATTTGGTGCTATTGTGCAGCGCGTTGATAAACCCTCCTCTGGCGTCGTGTGTGTGTGTGTGTGTGGGTGGGCAGCAGAACACACGTTATCGGTCAGGGATGGGATGGGGACCGTATGTGGTTTTGGATTCAATTTACTGGGAATTGGGTTCCCTGGATTTGTCACCCTAATCCATTCCCTTTTAACCACAACAAGAACAATTATACCAAACAAACACCAACGGCTTGGTATGAAATTGAGTTGTGAAACGATAGGCATTTGGTATGTCTAATTCTGTCTGCCTTAAGCCTCCTCTGTTCTGTTCTGTCCAAACCTTTGTGTGTGTGTGTGTGTGTGTGTGTGTGTGTGTGTGTGTGTGTGTGTGTGTGTGTGTGTGTGTGTGTGTGTGTGTGTGTGTGTGTGTGTGTGTGTGTGTGTGTGTGTGTGTGTGTGTGTGTGTGTGTGTGTGTGCGTGCTGACAACTGCCATAGTGAGCATACAAGCTCAACCTTGAAATGCATGTTATACTGTAATACAATTGGCCAGGCTTTTCACGCTGCTGTCTCTCCCATCATTTTTTCCATTTGAAAACGTCGTCTCAGTTCTCTAGTGTTTTACAAAGAATGCAAAATCTGCAAACGCAAGATAAAATGTGCATGAAGAACATGTAAGCCTCTATCTATGGCCAACTCCAAGATCAGAACGGAGAAGGATTTCTTTGTCAAGTGCCAAGGGCCAAAAGTGACGGACACTCTATAACCACAAGGCCACTGTCTGGTAGATAGACTAATAATGTTACACAATGCCCAAGAACATGCTTTATTCAGTTAGTTAACCGTTTTACCATTAAAGGGACACTTCACCACTTTTCAACCTATCTTCATAATAGTAGGTCCTCACAAATAATCATGAAAGAATGGCACAATTTTTTTCTACTCTGTCTGTGTCTCATAGGAGGGCTGTGGGCAGTTCAGAAACCGTCTTCCAGTGACATCATCGATGGGGAATACAAGCTAATAAAAACTGCAGGCTTTCTAGTCCTGAAAAGTTGCAATGCGAAAATGGAAGCCATCGTTCTCACGATAATGAAAATCTAAATATTTTTGTAAAAAAATATTGTTTAAAAAATAATCTGCCTAATGATGATGTCACTGGAAGACGGTTTCTAAACTGCCCACAGCCCTCCTATGAGACACAGACTGAGTAGAAAGAAATCGTGCCGTTTTTTCATGATTATTAGTGAGGACCTATTATATGAAGATAGGTTGAAAAGTGGTGAAGTGGTCCTTTAACCATTTTACCATTAAGTTTGCTGACTTGATGCCTTTTTTCTGCTAAGTGCTAACATTAGCCACTTCAGCTGTCTTGTGCAGCTCACGGCAGTGAACTCGCCTTTCACTGGCGAGTTTTTCAATTGCCACACAACAATATTGATTCTTAAAACAACTGATATTGTTGTCTAGAAATGGACACGTTTGTGTCAATGTGTAGTGTACGACGTGTGCGTTGTGTTGCCTTACATTTAAATGAACTGGTTAGAATTAATGTCACAACCTTTACCCATTATTATTTACTTTGGATGGATGTATAATAATACATATACATACGGTATATACTGTACAGTACATGAAACATACTGTACTGTAGCAGAGAACAAAATTGATGATCATTAAATTTACAGTAGGCCTATATGAAATTGTTTAACCTATTTTGCGCGGGAACCCCTTTTGGTGTCAGCATCATGTTATGCTTTAGCTATTGAAAAATAGCAGATCTACAAGCTTGTATAGGTCTGCTATTTTTTTAAATCGAAGAGCGACTGACATAGAAGATTTTTTTTAGAATCTGATCTCAGGTCAGAATGAAAACTGTCAGGATGTAGAAGACATTTTTAGAATCTGATCTCAGGTCAGAATGGGTTAAAGGGATACTAATCAAGTCTGTGTGTGTACAAACACACACAGACTTGACTCCTCTCTGACACGACCCCGTTTTCTGCACCACGAAGAGAAGCTCTGCCCCACGAGGGAGAGAGAAGCTCTGCCCCACGAGGGAGAGAGAAGCTCTGCCCCACGAGGGAGAGGGAAGCTCTGCCCCACGAGGGAGAGAGAAGCTCTGCCCCACGAGGGAGAGAGAAGGTCTGCCCCACGAGGGAGAGAGAAGCTCTGCCCCACGAGGGAGAGAGAAGCTCTGCCCCACGAGGGAGAGAGAAGCTCTGCCCCACGAGGGAGAGAGAAGGTCTGCCCCACGAGGGAGAGAGAAGCTCTGCCCCACGAGGGAGAGAGAAGCTCTGCCCCACGAGGGAGAGAGAAGGTCTGCCCCACGAGAGAGAGAGAAGGTCTGCCCCACGAGAGAGAGAGAAGGTCTGCCCCACGAGGGAGAGAGAAGCTCTGCCCCACGAGGGAGAGAAGCTCTGCCCCACGAGGGAGAGAGAAGGTCTGCCCCACGAGGGAGAGAGAAGCTCTGCCCCACGAGGGAGAGAGAAGGTCTGCCTCACGAGGGGGAGAGAAGCTCTGCCCCATGAGGGAGAGAGAAGGTCTGCCTCACGAGGGGGAGAGAAGCTCTGCCCCACGAGGGAGAGAGAAGCTCTGCCCCACGAGGGAGAGAGAAGGTCTGCCCCACGAGGGAGAGAGAAGGTCTGCCCCACGAGGGAGAGAGAAGCTCTGCCCCACGAGGGAGAGAGAAGGTCTGCCCCACGAGGGAGAGAGAAGGTCTGCCCCACGAGGGAGAGAGAAGGTCTGCCCCACGAGGGAGAGAGAAGCTCTGCCCCACGAGGGAGAGAGAAGGTCTGCCCCACGAGGGAGAGAGAAGCTCTGCCCCACGAGGGAGAGAGAAGCTCTGCCCCACGAGGGAGAGAGAAGGTCTGCCCCACGAGGGAGAGAGAAGCTCTGCCCCACGAGGGAGAGAGAAGCTCTGCCCCACGAGGGAGAGAGAAGGTCTGCCCCACGAGGGAGAGAGAAGCTCTGCCCCACGAGGGAGAGAGAAGCTCTGCCCCACGAGGGAGAGAGAAGCTCTGCCCCACGAGGGAGGATTCACTATTCTCTGCATCTCTTAACGGGGCTGAGAGTCGGCTCAACTGAACTTCTCAACTCCAAACGAAACGGCAACTTGCTCGCTTCAGCTGGCTTGGTGGTTAGACTCTCGTGGCTCACGTTCACCCTTCCGTCGCGGTCTTAGGCCTGACTCACACCTTTCGATCTAGCATACAACATTGATGCATGCTAGATGTATGAGACTTGTTTACTGACGCAAGCTCCCAATGCATTTCCAATGGGAGTCACATGGTTTAACACAACATTTTGGGGGGAGGTGTGAGTCAGGCAGGTGTGAGTCAGTCAGGCCTTATAGGCCTCACTCACACGGTCACAACAGATTGTTGTATGGCTGATGCATGAGACTTGTTTACTGATGCAAGCTCGCAATTCATTTCCAATGGGAGTCACATGGTTTGACACAACATTTTTGTTGTATGAGGGGGTGGGGGGGGGGGGGGGGGCAGTCGAAACACAGCCGAAAGCCGTACAACAAAAATGTTGTCAAACCATGTGACTTCCATTGGCAATGCATTGGCACTGTAATACAATTGGCTAGGCTTTTCATGCTGCTGTCTCTCCCATCATTTTTTTCATTTGAAAACGTCGTCTCAGTTCTCTAGTGTTTACAGAAGACCCTTTGTTTACATGCTAGATGCGAAGGTGTGAGTGAGGCCTCACCCTATAGGGCGAAAGTCCCTCCCTTCGTGGTGCAGAAAACCTCTCTGACTGGCTGAGCTCCCCTCATAGAAAAACACGTCCCTGCAAGGGATGGATGTCAACATAAACAGTGGAAAGAAACCCAAAATACAGCCAGAGGGAAGCGTCGTTCTGCAAGGAAACACCCCAGTGGCTGCAGTCTGATAGAGAGAAATGAGGGCTTAAATATTCATATACCTGTACATTATATTTAATTGCCCTTTAACATTTTGCATCTAGTTTGGCATTACAAATTCACAGCAGCCTTTGGGAAACTATCCACTATCTACTGTATTTGTTGTGGGAACAAGCGAGCTGTGTCAGTCGCTTGCAGACAGTGTATTATTGAAGTACTTGTAGACCTTTGCCAGGGAAAAATCAGCTTTGTGTGTGTGTGTAACTGAACTGGATTTCCAATTTTATCCAACCATGGTTTTCCCTATTCGTACAGTTAATACGATCTCCTTTTAACATTTCTCCTGCTTATATCCATGTGACTTGTGGCTAACGGCTCCCTGCCAAGTGTCCAGAGAAATGTCAGAAGGCAGACGGGTTGTTATCGCCTGCGTCCTTATCTTCAATCCGCAGGTACAGCGGCACAATGCAGACGGCTTGTGAGGCCCACCAGCCCAGGGTTTATGGGGCTCTGGCTGCAGCGGCTGCAGCGCAACTATCATGCGAGGGACTTAATCCATTTTGACCTGAGATCAGATTCTAAAAATGTCTTCTAAAATCCCGACGGTTTTCTGGTGTTCAATATTTCATAGTCAAGGACCCCCAGAATTATGTGTATTTGGCCGCCGACCCCAATTTGAAAATATGGTTGTTCCAGCAAAGATTTGAGTTGAAACGTTCGCTCTGAAAGAATATATATATTCAAAGATTTGCGCCACATTTTCACAATTTTTACAAAAATAGCAGACCTACAAGCTTGTAGGTTATCTTGTAGATCTGCTATTTTTCAATAGCTAAAGTCTGAAATAATGCTTAAAACACCAAAAGGGGTTCCCGCCCAATATGGGTTAAAAAACAAACATGTGGAGATATTTAACATATTCCACAGAGCTAAAGCTGAACCCTCAGGTTTCAGAGGTTTGCTTTGTTTAACTAGAGCTTCACTTGTGCTCTCTGCCACTTTGTATTAGCTCATAGTTAGTAGGAAACATTCACATTTGAAACATAATATTTGTTTCATTTTATTATGTATTCCCACTAATGGATTTGATATGGCAATGCTGTCCATCTGTCCATCCACCACTTTGGTTCCAAAACAACACATTTCAAAAACTGGCCATCAAAGTTCTTGTGCAACTTCATGCTCTCCGGAGTATAGAGCGTCGCAATCAAAACATTTTTAACTCAAATCTTTGCTTCTGGAAGGTCCCTGGATCAACATATTTTCAGATGGGGGTCGGCGGCCAATTACATATCATTTTTGGGGTCCTTGACATGAAATATTGAGCACCACCGTTATAGAAACCTGTCAGAATTTAGAAGATTTGTTTTTCTTTTTTTCGAAGTCAGGCCTAAATGGATAAACGCAGGTTGCACGTCAGAGGACGTAGCATACGGTATATATATATATATACGTTTGGAGACACTACTGTCCATGAAAAGATTAAAGATCAAAATCCCGATAGATTGATAAATCCAGACAATTGCGGTGATCTCGCCGTACACCACTTAAAAAAAATACTCACACACTGTTGGGCTCCATTTGATTGAAGTTTGAATGACTAGAATTGAATTGGCACTTTTAATTCCGTTGTACACGTTGCAATGACAAATAAAGATCTATCTATCTACTATCCACTGCCTTTGCTAGCTATTCTTCATACACCATTGATAATGTTATGGATTCCATGTGGTAAAGTGGACCTATAGCAGTTACCACCGCGAAGTGGTTGGAAGAAGTTCAGAGAACTCGTGACATTTTTAACATCCAAGGCCCCGTCCCTGAAGATGAAAGGGCTCTGTGTACTCTGCATGCGTCAGAAGCTGCATTACATACTGTATGGAAATGAGACATGTAGGGTCCTGAAGGTGGAGCATGAAGAGAAGCTGAACAGAGCAGAGATGGAAGTGAGACATGTAGGGCCCTGAAGGTGGAGCATGAAGAGAAGATGAACAGAGCAGAGATGGAAGTGAGACATGTAGGGCCCTGAAGGTGGAGCATGAAGAGAAGATGAACAGAGCAGAGATGGAAGTGAGACATGTAGGGCCCTGAAGGTGGAGCATGAAGAGAAGATGAACAGAGCAGAGATGGAAGTGAGACATGTAGGGCCCTGAAGGTGGAGCATGAAGAGAAGATGAACAGAGCAGAGATGGAAGTGAGACATGTAGGGCCCTGAAGGTGGAGCATGAAGAGAAGATGAACAGAGCAGAGATGAGGATGATCCGATGGATGTGTTGGTGTGTGTCACTGAGGGACAGAAAGACCAGAGCAGAGCTGAGACAGAGGCGTCATAAGACAGACGATGGGAGTGGAGGGACAGAAAGACCAGAGCTGAGACAGAGGCGTCATAAGGCAGAGGATGGGAGTGGAGGCCATAGTGGATGTGGTGAGGAGAGGCAGGGCTGGACTGGCCACCGGGCATACCGGGCATTTTCCTGGTGGGCCACGACCGTAGGGGGCCGCCATGATTTTTTTTAACCCATTCTGAACGGGCACCCATTTTGGTGTCGGCATCATGTTATGCTTTAGCTATTGAAAAATAGCAGATCTCATATCTCAGATCTCACAAGCTCATATCGCGCCACCGAGTGGCGCGATACGAGCTTGTAGGATACGAGCTGCTATTTTTGAAAAATCGAAGAGCGACTGACATTTCTAGAATCTGATCTCAGGTCAGAATGGGTTAATCAGACCAGTGTGTGTCCAGTGGAAACCTCGTATGAATCTGATCTCAGGTCAGAATGGGTTAAATGATCATTTCACTGTACCTGTATCAGTGAGTGACAAATAAACCCTCTACAAAGGGTTGTGTAGTTGTCTCTTGGTTTGTATCATTTAGGCCTATGTTGTTCTGTAAAAGTGGTATTAGGGCTTGTTTGTTTGTGTGTGCTGCGACGGAGCGGGCAGTAGAGTTTCTGCTATCGGCGCGCTGGTTGTGGTGGGCCGGCTGGTCTGGGCCAAATTCACGCGAAAATTCCCGGGCCGAATTTTTGTCCCAGTCCAGCCCTGAGGAGAGGCAGACTGTAAGGATATGGACACGGAGTAAGGAAGGAAGAGAACGACTGGGTGAAGGAAAGTAATGTCGATTGACCTAATAAGTCAATGGAAGACGAGACCCAGTGGCCGGCCTATAAGAAGACCTGGCAGACGACCGTGTTGGCTGACATGAAAGCGCTCGGCATCGATCACGAGGTGGCCATGGACCGTTCCCAGTTAAAGAGAGCCATATCGGGAGTCAAGTCCAACCCAGCGGTGCCTGGAAAGCGGACTTTAAACCGATGATGATGATGATGATGATGAAAGTGGCATAATAGGCAGATTTCCATGGAATGGATGAACAGAAGTGATTTCGTGACCCCATAGCCATTGCTCAAGTGCTGTACTTTGGCTTTAATGTCAACTTTCCTACAATATATTGCATAATTTAATGGACAGATTGCAATATGAACATACTAATTTCTGTGTGAATTAAATAACCCTACCCTTCTGCCCCTATTTTCTCCTTCCATTTTTATCACCACTCGTGAGAGGGAATTAAGGGCTCTAGGTTTCCCAACGAGAATATGCGCAGCACTTTTATGGGTGGTTCTTATGTGTGGTCTTCCACGACATGTCCCTTTACATATATGCCGTTTCTGAAAGGTGCCCGTCAGCGCCTCTCTCTCTAACCCATTCTGACCTGAGATCAGATACATACGAGGTTTCCACTGGACACACGCTGGTCTGACGAACCCATTCTGACCTGAGATCAGATTCTAAAAATGTCAGTCGTTCTTCGATTTTTCAAAAAATAGCAGACCTACAAGCTCGTATCGCGCCACTCGGTGGCGCGATATGAGCTTGTAGATCTGCTATTTTTCAATAGCTAAAGCACGACATGATGCCGACACCAAAATGGGTGCCCGGTCAGAATTAAACACTAATATCTCTAGATTTCTCTGGAACCATAAAAAAGTACGAATCTCTCTGGCCACATTGTGTAAACCTTATAACGAAGGCGGCTTATAGCTCTCCCAAATCTTGAATTATACTATTGGTCTGCTCAAATTAAACGAATGACTGAATGGTTCCAGGAGTCTGATGATTCCCTGTGGAAAACAATAGAATCCCATCTCAGTCACCCAATTCCACTTAAATCTCCCCCTTTTATAAATGCGAGTTTGTCAGGGCTCAACAAATCTTTCGTTGTTAACGGCATTTTATCAATGTGGCCAAAGTGTAAGAAATACTGTTAAAATTCAAAAGAGTTTATCTGTCCTTTCACCTGTTTCTCATAACCCAGATTTACCGGCGAGTCTAAGTGAGATTGGTTTGCAAAGGTGGACTAACAAAGGTGTTAACAATTTAGGCTGTCTACTCAGCAGTACAAACATTAAGTCCTTTTCAGAGGTGAAGGAGGAATTCGGTCTATCTTCCACAAACTTATTCCAGTACTTACAATTAAGACACTTTTTACAATCTTTGCTTAGGAAAAATATTTATAGGTCTCACATAGACGAAATAGAACAATGCATCATTAACACCCAATCTATGTTAAAAATCACTTCAAAGATTTATAAAACCCTTAATGATATAGAGTGACGTCATCCTTCCAGCCTCTGAAAAGGATATGGGAAAAAGATTTAAATGTTGTAATTGATCAGGAAACATATGTGAAACAATATGTGCAAAAGTAAATCTATCTTCACTTACTCCTAGAATCCTAGAACATAATTACAAGTTTATTTTCAAAACATACTTAACCCCTGTTTGTCTAAACAAAATGTCCAGGGAGAACTCTCCCCTATGTAACAGATGTAAACTGCATTTGGGTACCTACCCGCATATGTTCTGGTTTTGTCCAAAAATCTAACCATTTTGGCAAATAATTCATGATCAAATTGAAAAAGAAATCCTTAAATTAAAATTGAGAAAATCTCCTCTGTTATACCTGTTGGGGGCAGACCCAAATGTAAAGTTGAGCTCTGCTCATAGGAAATTATTTGATCTATTTAGATTCTTGGCAAAGAAATGTATCTTAATCTTGTGGAAGACGGCTGAAATACCCTCAGAACATAATATGTGGATGGCCCAAACAATGTCACCACTACCACTGGAGAGACTCAAGTATGAAACACAAAATAAGGCAGATGTATTTGTAGAGGTATGGACCCCCTTTTTGAATCACATCGAAGAGCGCATTTGATTCTGTGTAGGACCCACCTTAACGTGCACACATGCATTATACAACCCATGTACCACTTGGAAATTATTATTTATTATTTATTCTCTCTTTTATTTCTCTTTTTTTCTCTGTTTCTTCATTGTTGTTTGTATGTAAGTAACTGTCTTGTATGTAAGTCTGCTGTGTCCTTGTCTATGTAAAGAAAACCCTCAAAATAAATAATATATATTTTTTTAAATATATTATGCTTTTAAGTAGTTTCTCTTAAAAAGTAGTTTTTATGATCTTTTATATACCGTAATTTCCGGACTATAAGCCGCACCTGAATATAAGCCGCACCAGCCAAATTGAGGGAAAATCCCATATACAAGCCGCACCGGACTATAAGCCGCACCGGACTATAAGCCGCAGCTACGTTAGCTCAGAGCCTGAGATGGCTCTGCGTTAGCTGTAAAAATCCATAGATTAGCCGCACCGTTGTATAAGCCGCAGGGTTCAAATCATGGGTAAAAAGCCGCGGCTTATAGTCCGGAAATTACGGTAGTAACTGTGTTTGTGTGTACTGTGATTTCTGTTGTCTTTACCACTGCACAAAATAAGTTTCCGAAAGGAAAAATAAAGTTCTTTGAAGTTGAAGTTGAAGTTGATGCACCTAAACTGCTTGGAGAGCCCTATAGCAATCAATGCCAGACTTAACCGATTGTTCATCGCAACTTTCCTTATACATCCATCCATCCATCCATCCATCCAAGATAGATAGATAGATAGATAGATAGATAGGTAGGAGCGCCAAAATGTAGAAGCAAAGGCTGCCGATGGAGCGCCAGTGAAGTGCCAATTTTCCGCGCTGCCACCCTCCCCCGCTGACACAACTGTCCCGGGGGCAACGAAACTGGCAACCTCCTCACAGCGCGCAGTGCAACGCTGTGATTGGCTGTCAGCCAATCTGTCACGGTCTATCTCTAAACCTGTCTATTTCTCTCTCTATCTCCCTCTGTCCATTCCAGTCTGTATTTCCACTCCAGCCACACCCACATTCCATCCAGGGCGCTCCTCTGTTTTCCGCCCCACAAAAGGGGGGGGGGGGGGGGGCTTAATTTCCCCCTATAGTTTTAGACAAGCGTGTCAAGCGAACTTGAGCCACCTTAGATAGCCCCTTAGATAGCACTTTATGTAGACTTAGATAGTATTTTAGAGAGACTCATAGCTCGTTACGTAGACAGCACTAGAATTGCATTTTATGTAGTCATAGCACTTTATAGTACACATGTATATTGTATAATATATAATATAGTATAGTATGTATAGTTGACATAGATACTCCGCTGTTACGTTATTAGTTTATCCCATTCTGAACGGGCACCCATTTTGGTGTCAGCATCATGTTATGCTTTAGCTATTTAAAAATAGCAGATCTACAAGCTCATATCGCGCCACCGAGTGGCGCGATACGAGCTTGTAGGTCTGCTATTTTTGAAAAATCGAAGAGCGACTGACATTTTTAGAATCTGATCTCAGGTCAGAATGGGTTCATCAGACCAGTGTGTGTCCGGCGGAAACCTCGTATGAATCTGATCTCAGGTCAGAATGGGTTATACATGATAACTACTTTTTACTACTTTTATGTATGCCATGCTTTTGTTTTTGCTTAAATGTAAGTCGCTCTGGATCAAGAGCGTCTGCTAAATGCTTAAATGTAAGTCGCTCTGGATCCAGAGCGTCTGCTAAATGCTAAATGTAAGTGGCTCTGGATCAAGAGCGTCTGCTAAATGCTAAATGTAAGTGGCTCTGGATCAAGAGCGTCTGCTAAATGCTAAATGTAAGTGGCTCTGGATCCAGAGCGTCTGCTAAATGCCTAAATTGTAAATTGTAATTGTAGAGAGACCACCGAGCGAACTATAAAGTGAGCAAGTTGCCGTGTCCAAACGTAACTTGCGAACTTCCCGAACTGAACTGTGCACTCACAACTCACTTACTGTCTCAAATGAACTGAACGAATGAACTGAACTGAACTGAACTGTGCACTCACAACTCACTTACTGTCTCAAATGAACTGAACTGTGCACTCACAACTCACTTACTGTCTCAAATGAACTGAACTGAACTGTGCACTCACAACTCACTCACTGTCTCGAATGAACTGAACTGAACTGAACTGTGCACTCACAACTCACTTACTGTCTCGAATGAACTGAACTGAACTGAACTGTGCACTCACAACTCACTTACTGTCTCAAATGAACTGAACTGAACTGAACTGAACTGAACTGTGCACTCACAACTCACTTACTGTCTCGAATGAACTGAACTGAACTGAACTGAACTGAACTGTGCACTCACAACTCACTTACTGTCTCGAATGAACTGAACTGAACTGAACTGAACTGAACTGTGCACTCACAACTCACTTACTGTCTCGAATGAACTGAACTGAACTGAACTGAACTGAACTGTGCACTCACAACTCACTTACTGTCTCGAATGAACTGAACTGAACTGAACTGAACTGAACTGAACTGTGCACTCACAACTCACTTACTGTCTCGAATGAACTGAACGAATGAACTGAACTGAACTGAACTGTGCACTCACAACTCACTTACTGTCTCGAATGAACTGAACTGAACTGAACTGAACTGTGCACTCACAACTCACTTACTGTCTCGAATGAACTGAACTGAACTGAACTGAACTGAACTGAACTGTGCACTCACAACTCACTTACTGTCTCGAATGAACTGAACTGAACTGAACTGAACTGAACTGAACTGAACTGAACTGTGCACTCACAACTCACTTACTGTCTCGAATGAACTGAACTGAACTGAACTGAACTGAACTGAACTGAACTGTGCACTCACAACTCACTTACTGTCTCAAATGAACTGAACGAATGAACTGAACTGTGCACTCACAACTCACTCACTGTCTCAAATGTAATAACCTAATAGTTGGTGTACCCTGTACTAAGAGGAAGTACCCAATAACAAAATGACTACAGTATAAGTTTATTGAGAGATCCTGAATTGTTGCCCCCTCATCCCATTACTGCACATCTTGTTTGATTTTGATTTTATTTGATATATTATATTCACGATACAATTCACAGTAGAAGGACAGCCAAGTGCTCGACGTACTGAAAAAAGAAGGGACTCCCGCACTGCAGTGAAGTAGTTTATTAAACTACTTCACTGCATTTGAAGACAGTGTGCAGGAGCCCCTGCTTTTTTCAGGGAATCTTTTTACAATTATAGACCATAATGAGTCTCAGTTGTTGTATTCTACGGGAGAGATAAAGAGAAAAAGATAAAGGACTACCCTACTGTTCCCCAGTACATATGTAGTGTACATACAGTACTGGAACACTGGTCCGTTAGTAAAAAATGTAACCTTAACTGTGGAGTATGTTACCGTAATCTTAGGCATTGCCAGGAAGTTATAGGTTTCAGTTTTTGAGAAAGATTGTTGCAGACTGACTGACTATATCCGTGGCCGAGCCGAACGAGACTTATAGGGGATTCACACTGAGACGGACTGAATCCGTTTCATTGGAACCGTTTCCGAATACGGTTGCCTGGTCCCCGATGGCCATGATTCACATTACCTGAGATTCAACAGCTCACCGGGTACACTTGCATAACACACTTTAATCCTCCTGATGACGGTGTGCTTGATGGCTGGCGCGCACGGACACTGACCATCAACTGTGCGACATTGTCTCAAATAAATCCAGACACACTGAATTGCATTGCCTCTTTGCCGTTATACTAGCCTACTATACTGTCAGCCTGCCTGCTATTCACTGTGTCAGTCAGTTCTGTGCTCCAGTGTCGTGTTTGATATTAGTTTGCTATGGATTCTACTTTAGCATTATTATTATTTTGTTTTACTTTGGAAACTATGCCAAGCAAAGCCCAAGAGCCACGTGTAATAAGATCAGCGCGTACTGCGGTGCTGCGCGTATACGCAGATTCAACAGGAGACGGGCGGCGTTGAGAAATGAGCTGTTGTTACGCGTTGTGCAGCACTGCAGCGGCTGTGTGTTTTTTTTTTGTTGACGCTTGGCTTGTCGACTAGAGATTATGTCACGTTCTTAAAAAAAAAAACAGTCCACTTCCTTCTTTAGGTACGCATGCATTCACATTGGAACGATCCGTATCTGAATACACTTCAACGGTCCAGAGACCCGCCCCCCATGCGGTCCCGGGGACGGTTGGGCAATCCGCTCCCGGGAACGGTACGCATCATTCACACTACCACAACATCTGCCAAGTGTGAATCCCCTATTAACCTACTTCTTTCTACCACAAAATGAACATTGCAGTGTGTCAGAAACTCGGCATACTACGTATCTGAATTCAAAATAGTGAAAAGGCCATATTGCTAGTCTTCTTCACATGGAGCACAGAAAACAGGGGGACATTTTCTGAAGGCCAGGAAGGTGTATACTTAACATTCAAATCAGAGGCAGAGCCTCAGTTTTAGTTTTAGTTTATCCATTAAATCTGTTCAGATCTGTTCATATTTATGTACAGGACATTATATGGACAGTTTTTATTAAAAGTTTTCATTTAACCCATTCTGACCGGGCACCCATTTTGGTGTTGGCATCATGTCGTGCTTTAGCTATTTAAAAATAGCAGATCTACAAGCTCATATCGCGCCACCGAGTGGCGCGATACGAGCTTGTAGGTCTGCTATTTTTGAAAAATCGAAGAGCGACTGACATTTTTAGAATCTGATCTCAGGTCAGAATTGGTTCATCAGACCAGTGTGTGTCCGGCGGAAACCTCGTATGAATCTGATCTCAGGTCAGAATGGGTTAAAATCATCACACACGCCAAAATAAATGTCTTTGATATTCTTCTAATCTTTAATCAGAAAACATGCCCTCATGCGCCCCATCCATTTTCTCCTTCTGCCTCCCTGTTCAGATTGTTCCGCTCCAACCCATGTCTCCTCGTTCTGGTTTCATTGTGTTGGCATTGCATCACAGAACCCTGCCTAATTGGTCCAGGTGGACTCATTTAGCATATCATTAGCAAGCTAGTTTTCATGTGTCTGAATTTTCATGGTCGTTTTTTTTTTGTTGTCTTTACATATTTTTTTGTTCTCTCTCTACATAGCCTCAAGGCCATGTAGTTCCTTGGATTACACTAAAACACATGAATGTAACTTTGGCACAGAATATGTAGGGCGCGTTCGGAAATGCGCCCTGAACGCACTGGTGTGCTCTCTTGTCGTTCGTTTATTCAGTGCACTCAGTGCGTTGTCGTTCGAAAATCCAGTGCGCTGCGCACCGGGTGTGCCGAGTGCACGCACTGAGCGACCCTACCCTGAGGGTAGGGTTGCTCAGTGTGAATGGTGTGTTGTAACTGGTCGTTCGTAAATAAGGCACACTGAACGCACTCTGTGACGTCACCGCCCACCACACTCAACAAACTGACCACATTCCCGGTGCGCATAGCCGAACGCGCCCATTATCTCTAATTATGATGACTTGACCATGCTCTAGCCCAGTGTTTGCAAAGGCCATACCACAGCACATATGACTATAGTTTGATGGTGCAGTGTCACTAAAAGATCAGAGTGGCTAAATATTCTCTTGGGTAGGCCTACTTTATTCTGAATATGGATTACTAGAGTGGTGCCCGTGGAGCCTCTACAGCGGTGCGTGTTGGGCACTGGCCTACTTGGAACGATGCAAGTTGGAATGCCCCACCCAGATATTATTATAATAATAATAATAATATCTGATAATTAACCTTTTATACTGTATAATCACCAACGTACATTTTGTTTGTTATTTACAGCTAGGTAGAGTAGTGGGCGAGATGGAAAAGGGGCGACCGTACCTGTTACCACAGATAGTGCATTTATAGATGGATGGATGGATGGATAGATATCAGTAGGCCTACTGACATCACAGTATTGTCTGATCTACAGTATCTACAGTACATGATTATGGTGTAGATACAGAACACTGCGCATAATCCATTCTGCACATTAGGGCCCAAGGAGCACATACTGGTGCAAGGCCCTATTGTAATGACTTTTTTGCTTGTACTAAATTCTGCCTTTTGTACGTTCAGATCCACCTTAAACTTATCTGGCGTGAAAGAGATAACAACAAAAAAAGTTGACAAACTTGTGAGTTTTGTTGGACGGCCTGGTCATGAAACAGAAAATGCTTTTAACTGGAAATGTAGTACAAACTTCAAGTTTGATATAAGAGTCTTAAAAGAATCTGACAAGATGCATTCAATTCACTATTGATATAGGTCCAGAGCTCTCTATTTAAGAAGCAATTGCCAAGTCTTTTTGATTTAAAGTCAACTGTAAATATTTGTAGTCGTGTTACATTTTTTTTGGGGGGGCTTGTTTCTAAAAATGCATTTTTTTTGGCATGCTTAATTAACATTGCCTAAAAGAATATTAGATATTGAAGTCTGATTGAGCCTCCATAGTCTGGATCCATGCAGGATCCATCCCCAATCAGGGTGCATACGTTGGTTAGACTAACAGACAGTCCGACAGGCAATAGTCCGACAACACCGTCGCTCCCGACCTGCGTGGCCGGTTTCAACTAACCTGTTGGCCGGTTACAACTCACCTGTGGCTCCCGACATGTGTGGCAGGTTAAATCTAACCAGTGGCAGGTTAAAACTAACCTGTGGCTTTCCTATGAGGTTAGGTTTAGGGTTGGGTTTTGGGTAGGGTGTCGGATTAATGCCTATCGGTCTGTCTGTACGTCGGAAACAAACACTTTGCTCCCCTACAATCTTAAATGGTAAATGGTGCATTTATATAGCGCCTTTATCCAAGGCGCTTTACAGAGATTGTGCATTACATTCACCCATTCATACACCGATGGCAGCGGAAACCATGCAAGGCACCAACTAGCACATCGGGAGCAATTAGGGGTTCAGTGTCTTGCTCAAGGACACTTCGACAGTAACTCTGGGGGAGCCCGGGTTCGAACTGGCAACCTTACGGTTACCATCCAGGCACTCTACCCCTGAGCCACCGCCGCCGCCGCCGCCGCTAATCTTGGCTCCCACAGTGTCACACTGTCACAGCTAACGGTCCGTTGTCTCACTGCTAGTTCCAGGTGCCTGACCACACAGTGCCCCATCAGCCTCATCCTTCTCTCTCTGACCTTGGCTTGGCCCAGCTTGACCAAGGTGCTTACCTACATAGACACAATAGTCATGGGAAATCACTGATCATTCAACAATGTGAAACAAATGTCACTCAGTAGCATAGTGTTGTTTTGAAGCAGAGTTATGGAGCCAACCTAAATGATAAAACCGTTAATACAGAAATGTTTTCAATCATTTCTTGTGTTTTCATGCAGAATTAAGGCCCCTAGTCATTCATTTCCAATGAGCGGCGAGCGAGGGACGTCCCTTTGAAACGGTCATGCTTTGTGTTTGTCATGCACACGCCTGTCCGTGTCAGAGTTGAATAGTCTTGAGCTTGAAGCAACATGCATGCAGGGAAAGAGGGTTATGGGGCTATTAAACTATAGCGCAATTAACTCTCAGCGAGTTTATCGGGCGTGTGGTGGGTTGGTGTCACGTATACTTAATGGACAACAACTACATTATGCAATTGTGCTGTGGGTTCTTCTGATGTTTAGTCATCCCCTCCTCTCTCTCTCCCTATGAGTTTCCCACCTGTCAGATGATCATGTTGTATGTGGTCTCTGCAAGCTATTCATAAAAAAAAGTCAGTTTAACATTGATTGTGTTATACAATATGACTAATGCATGTTAACCCATTCTGACCTGAGATCAGATTCATACGAGGTTTCCACTGGACACACACTGGTCTGATTAACCCATTCTGACCTGAGATCAGATTCTAAAAATGTCAGTCGTTCTTCGATTCTTCAAAAATAGCAGACCTACAAGCTCGTAGCGCGCCACTCGGTGGCGCGCTATGAGCTTGTAGATCTGCTATTTTTCCATAGCTAAAGCATAACATGATGCTAACACCAAAATGGGTTCCCGTTCAGAATTTGGTTAGTCATCCCCTCCTCTCTCTCTCCCTAGGAGTTTCCCACCTGTCAGATGATCATGTTGTATGTGGTCTCTGCAAGCTATTCATAAAAAAGTCAGTTTAACATTGATTGTGTTATACAATATGACTAATGCATGTTAAAGTTGCACTGTAGGAACAATGATATGTTTAATGCAACAAAAATATATATTTACATACACATAACTACGAGGCAAGTTTGATGCTGGCATTTCAGCGTGGAGCCTCAGCCTTGTGAGGCGCGCTCTATATAAATGCACCATTTATACGGCAGCTTTGTTTCAAGAAATAAATATCGGTTGCCAACAATATAAACCCTTTTTTTTCCTGACGCCTGGAGAGAAACATTTAGCTAAATTGCGAAAGTGCACAAAATACAATAGAACATGGAGTTATGTAATGCTCTGTATATACAGTGCATGTGAGCGATAACGCTGATGTAGGTCAAATGCAAAGCTCTACGTGTCAAATGCTTTACTGTCACAGAGGATGTCTGCTAAACCTCACACCAATGACTGCCTCACTATTAGTTTAATTATTCCCTAGTATACACAATTAATTAAGAAGATTATGAGCTGGCCTCCAGGGGTGCTGATTACGCAACGGTGGAGTAATGCAGCTGATTGGAAGTCGGAGAGAGAAACACATCGATGTCCTCAATAATCTAAACTTTATACACTCTTGAGTCTTCATTGACTTCCAAGATTCATCCATTTTGTCATAATTATATCTCTATACGAGACTCATCCATTTTGTAACATTACTGAACAATACACTTTGTTCAAACAGAGATGTTCTATGGCAAAAAGTTAACCAATTTAATGTTGCAGCACAATTTGTTCATTTTTATTTTGACATGGCAATGTATAATAATATTGGTAATCGCATTGTTTTTATGCATGTATGTATTTAGAAGTGGAGCCAGAGAGGTGAGCAAAGAGGTTATGATCAGCCAGAACAACGTGGCTGACTTACTGTATAAGCAAGCATACTACTGTACTGTATGTTGCAGGTTCTTTCTGCTCATGCTATTTTGATACTTGAATAATATTTCCTCATGATCAAGGCTTACTGTACATGGTCTTGACCTTCTGGGGGTTTTGATTTATCCAGAGCACACGTACTCTTGCACTAGCTGGGCCACCGTAACAGTTGGAGGGGACCGCTGCTAAATTCAGATTTCTTGTTAATTATTCAGAGTGTCACACTCAGCTGCATTTAGAGATCACTCAACGCGCATCTGTTTTGAGTGTTTAATGTTTACAGTGCTTATATAAATATAAATTAAGCTAATTCAAGGTTTTGTGTTTAGTTAGGTAGGTTATAGTTAATTATGTGCTGTGTTGGTGTGACATTAAAGAGTGCAGGCCACACATGTCAGTTTGGTCGTTCTCAAAAACGCACACATCTCCAAGGAGGTCATGTGATCAGATTCTACACTACAGATTCCATTCCAGTTGACTGCCTTCCAAAGTCGACAGACTATACCTTGGTTAGGCAACCCGGCCTGGTTAATAAACCAGACTAATATCGCACGGATCCGCGGGATATTAGTCTGGGGAGGCTCAGCTTGGATTTCATTTCCAGGGAAACATTTTCTCTTTGACGCAATTGGTCAGAGCTACTGTCAGTCAAAGGTCTCAAGCATTGAACGTCACTGTACCAAAGCCCGCCCATATTGCATACCGTGTCCCTATTGGGCGCACACGTTTTCGTGTGTAGAAAATGGGCGTACAATTGAGCCTCTCCAGACCGAAATCCGCCGGTAGGCAATTTTTTTTGCCAACGGCTGATTCGGTCTGGTTTATTAACCAGGCTAAGGCAACCCGGCCTGGCGGAGACCTGCGCTCTGATGAGCATTATGTATCTATGAGACTGTTCACTCGCATATACAGTACCATGCTGGCTTATAGTATGTGGGTATGGGAAATAGATTTCAGAATGAATTAAGCAGATGCAAAATATGAAATAAATAATATACAAGTGTTTCTTCTGATGGAGCTGAAAACATAATATTCCTTCATAATATATTGAATTGAAACCAGTTTTTGGAAGCTCAAAAAGGGGCCAAGAACAGGTACTGAAACGGTCCTTTTCAGCTTGATATTGAGCCAGCAGACTTTGAATATAAAAATACTCTCATACCGTCTATAACCCATTCTGAACGGGCACCCATTTTGGTGTCAGCATCATGTTATGCTTTAGCTATTTAAAAATAGCAGATCTACAAGCTCATATCGCGCCACCGAGTGGCGCGATACGAGCTTGTAGGTCTGCTATTTTTGAAAAATCGAAGAACGACTGACATTTTTTAGAATCTGATCTCAGGTCAGAATGGGTTCATCAGACCAGTGTGTGTCCGGCGGAAACCTCGTATGAATCTGATCTCAGGTCAGAATGGGATATGATGGGATAAGATTAGATCAGGGACTAAACAGTAAACACTCCCATGCACAGTGTCCCTTTGGGCACTCCAGAGCTGTAATGGGGCGGAGAAAACACACATGCTCCTACAACCTAAAAGAAATGTTGATGAATTACAGGTCAACAGCCTCTGTGTGATGGTATGGCTGGACACAGGGTGGAGAGGTGAGTGGAAGGGCCAAGTAGCAGCAGTGTGCTGGAGAGTGGAGAGCGCTATCTGTGCTTACCAGTGCAGTCCTCTGTGTCGGGGAGCAAATAAATCTGCCAAGCAGCAGCAGATTCATAAAGTCCCCAGGTAGCTCCGTTCATTTATCTACATTTGCCAGGGATTCCAGCTGCCAAAAAGCAGGTGGCACTACACTTTGGCTAGAAAATTGACTGTCTTTAACCCATTCTGACCTGAGATCAGATTCATAACGAGGTTTCCGCCGGACTCACACTGGTCCTGATGAACCCATTCTGACCTGAGATCAGATTCTAAAAAAATGTCAGTCGTTCTTCGATTAAAAAAGAAAATAGCAGACCTACAAGCTCGTATCGCGCCACTCGGTGGCGCGATATGAGCTTGTAGATCTGCTATTTTTCAATAGCTAAAGCATGACGTGATGCTGACACCAAAATGGATGCGCGGTCAGAATGGGTTAAGATGTAGAACTCGTGTCGCCCTTAAAGTGGATGTGGATGTACAGTATAGGTGGAAGTCAAAAGTGGGGGTGGCGGTTATTTGAAAGGAGAGAGAGAGTATACAGAAAGTACAGTATAGGTGACATACGGTTGCAGGGTGATGGTTTGCGAGGAGAAAGAGCACGTGGAACCTCCACAAAGTACTATATATTATGGACCCACAGAGAATGTGTAGGTTCATATCCGCGTATCTGGTGATGATTAAGGTCTCCAGAGCAAAAGCTTGTGTTTCTGACACCTATAAACCCTCTAACACCCAGCGTTGCTTTTTAGCAACAATTTTATTACTAAATTTTAATTACTAAATTATTATATAATTTTTTTCTGTTCTTTTTTCACCTAAACGTCATCAGTGATGTTCATTGCAATGCCATTTCAATGCCATTGGTCATGATATTTGCATATAAATACCCCCCACAGAGGCTGAAATTCACACAAATTAAAAATGTCTGGACTCTGTGCGATTTTGATTTTTTTTTAACCTAAGACTTTTGACCTTTACCCTAATAAGAGTAGGTAAAATAATTGTAATATATGTTTTTTTGTGATCATTAGAATGTCTAGAACATGTTTTATTCATTATTGTGAAAGATATCCCCCAAATGTAAATTATTAATTTATTATATTATTATATAATTATTATATAATTATTATAAATCTTTCATCAAACTTTATTTTTTTATTTTTTTAACATCTTTTTTAGTCTTAGTCCTAGTAGTACAAAGTAGTAGTAAGGTTGAAATCTATTTTTTGCAAGTAGAAATGAATGCGGGTGTTAGAGGGTTTTAACCCATTCTGACGGGGCACCCATTTTGGTGTCAGCATCACGTTATGCTTTAACTATTTAAAAATAGCAGATCTACAAGCTCATATCGCGCCACCGAGTGGCGCGATACGAGCTTGTAGGTCTGCTATTTTTGAAAAATCGAAGAGCGACTGACATTTTTAGAATCTGATCTCAGGTCAGAATGGGTTCATCAGACCAGTGTGTGTCCGGCGGAAACCTCGTATGAATCTGATCTCAGGTCAGAATGGGTTAAACCCTCTATAGGCCTACTTGACCTGAGTTGGTTCTATACTTCTTGGTCCACTGGTTTTTTTTTTCTATCTACATCAAATCTCTTTGCCAAATATAGCAGATTTATAGGCTGTGGTTTGTAAATGGTAAATGGAGCATTTATATAGCGCCTTTATCCAAGGCGCTTTACAGAGATTGTGCATTACATTCATCCATTCACACACACACATTCATACACCGATGGCGGCAGAAACCATGCAAGGCACCAACCAGCACATCAGGAGCAATTAGGGGTTCGGTGTCTTGCTCAAGGACACTTCGACACTAACTCTGGGGGAGCCCACAGGGTTTCGAGCTGGCAACCTTGCGGTTACCATCCAGCCACTCTAACCCCTGAGCCACCGCCGCCGTTTGGGCTTGTATATTTGCTTTTTTGTGTATTTTATTTGCATTTGAAGACGGGCAATAGTTTTTCGTTCTGCTAGATAGAGAGAAGAGTGAAGACTATAGTCAGTGGCGTGCACAGACATTTAGAGGGGCAGGTGCTCAAGTGGGGGAAAAAAAGGGCACCTTGTGCAGCGCATTTTGGGGCGGGAACCCATTTAGGTGCTTTAGCTATTGAAAAATAGCAGATCTACAAGCTCATAGCGCGCCACCGAGTGGCGCGCTACGAGCTTGTAGGTCTGCTATTTATTTATTTTAATCGAAGAACCACTGACATAGAAACATAGCTTTAGATTGTGGGGGCCTAAATAATATAGTATAGAAGCGTTTTTTATCAAGATTTGATCAATGTCACCGCATACACTACAAATTAAGAATTTTTTTTTTAATTAATTTTTTTTTTAGCAAAATTGCTAAAAGGGCAGGGGGTGCTCTAGCACCCCCTAGTGTCTATCTGTGCACGCCACTGACTATAGTGATTACTAGACTGCTATAGGGAAGGAACTGAGAGGCCTTATTTGTTAGCAATGCACCGGACAGGTTCTTGTGTACTGTAGGGCTGCGACATGCCTGGGAGGTTTGGAATGGATGTACCAAACTTGTAATGTGACAATAAGCACCAGGGTGTTTCATTTGGTACCAGCAGCCACAAGCAGCCAGTGAAAGGGGTTTTACATACTGTACAGTAATTAACATGAATTTGTGATTGTTGAAGTTCGGTTGCAGCATTACAAATAAGTGATAAGAGATAGAAAACACATTATTTATCTCATACTTGACTGTAAAAGCTTGAGGTTGGTCTCAAAGACCACCGATAGCCCGAAATAACCCCTTCGTGAAAGTGGCAGAGCTGGCTCTCTGCCACTCTGTCTCTTCTTCACCGGGAACCAGGTTGGGGAGGTTGAACAGATATCTCTCTTTCTCCCTCACGGCGACTCATCATGTAAAACTTCTACGACTCTGTGTAAGTTATTTCAACTCACAGAGCCTATTTGCACCCGACCCATATGGCCTCCTGGCCACACTACCCCTGGCTCTCACAGGCTGCTCTGCCCCTGGAGGCAGGTTGCAGCTTGGGGCTGGTGGATACCACTCAAACCATGAGCAATATACAGTAGATGCTGGACTCATTCAAACGCCTCCACACCCAGTGAAAAAGGTCGTATAAATCTAAAACATGCAAGTTATGGCACACTCCAAAGGCTGTATGAATGTGTTGATTGTTGCCTTCTGGCTTGACGATCTGTGTTTCTCCTCTTCCCTCACTATCGGGCATCACGTAATAACTTTCCTACTAAAACCCTGAAGATGAATGAAAATAACTGTGATGGTTGTCCCTTCCTTGTAATTATGATGACGATTTATCTAAGGAAATTCTTGACTGGGCACTACTAAAACGATCTGATCTGATCCTGAACTGAAAACGGTAAAATCCTAATTTATCCATTCGTGACTCTCTAGATGAACACTGAGGATTTCACTGTGTGGTGTTGCTAGATGGAATCTTGTGACATTGATGTTGATGACAGGAAAATATCATTTCAATGTGCTGTGCTAATTCAATGTGCTGCAATGCTGCTTACAGTTGTTAGTCAGTTTGTTTGAGACAAAGGCAATAGTACAGCATGGGAAATTCTGCTTGTGGAAAATCATGTTCCATCATGGTCCAGTCTTGTATTTTGATTGATTGATTGAAATATTTAACAGTTTGCAGAATTACAGTACATTTCAACTCAATACAAAGACTGTTAACTGTGAGTGGACAAACCAAAAAATATACTTTGTAAAAAAAAAAAACTGGATGACCCAATAAAGCATTACACTTGTTTACAAGAGGGTCCACCTTGTTCAATTCATCAAAACATTTAGAGACGTCTTTTATTATTATTATTATTATTATTATTTAAAAAAAAATCGGGGGACCCCCAGGGACCCCCAGGAACCCCCAAATGGTAACTCTGTCATTTCTCTACCGTTTTGGACGGGGGTGGGCTCGTTGGAATCGTGTCGCCCCCCTGGGGGCGTCTTTGGGGGTCTCAAGGTTCGGGGACCCCCAGGGACCCCCAGGAACCCCCAAATGGTAACTGTCATTTCTCTACAGTTTTGGACGGGGGTGGGCTCATTTGAATCGTGTCGCCCCCCTGGGGGCGTCTTTGGGGGTCTCAAGGTTCGGGGACCCCCAGGGACCCCCCATGGTAACTATCAATTCTCAACCGTTTTGGACAGGGGTTGGTTGGAATCGTGTTGCCTCTCTGGGCGCATTATCGGGGTTTAGGAGGTTCGGGGACCCCCACATGGTAACTCTTGACATTTTCATGATAGATCTTTATTGATGGGAGGGAGACAGAGAACCATTTATATTGATCTGCATATTCTTCTTACTATAGCTCTCTCTCACACACACACTTTTCACCCCCGTCCAAAACGGTAGAGGAATGACAGAGTTACCATTTGGGGGTCCCTGGGGGTCCTTGAGGGTCCCCAAATCTTGAGACCCCCAAATGACTATAGTCACGATTCAAATGAGCCCACCCCCGTCCAAAACGGTAGAGAATTGACAGAGTTACCATTTGGGGGTCCCTGGGGGTCCCCGAACCTTGAGACCCCCAAAGACGCCCCCAGGGGGGCGACACGATTCCAACGAGCCCACCCCCGTCCAAAACGGTAGAGAAATGACAGTTACCATTTGGGGTTTCCTGGGGGTCCCTGGGGGTCCCCCGAAAAAAAGGAAAAAAAAGGCCGGCCGACCTATCCACGGACCGGCCGACCTATAAAATGACCGGCCGACGGTGCGCACCGGCCGGCTCGTAGGCCGGAACAAATGGATTCTGCCCTCCCTCAAAATAATTCTGTATGCCGGGAAAACCAAGGCATACAGAAAACAATTAAACCCACTGAAACTTCTGAAAGCAATTTGAAAATAAATTAACATACAATTCACAAAACTAATATACAAAACGAATCACAAAACTAATTTAACAGTATCGCACTTCTATGATGTAAATAGTGATTGGTTTTGTGTCTGCAAATGTTAGTGCTTGTTGTTAGAGAGCATTTACTTGGGGGACTAGTCTTCATTGTGGAGGAGCAGGGAACAGGGGGACTAGTCTTCATTGTGGAGGAGCAGGGAACAGGGGGACTATAGTCTTCATTGTGGAGGAGCAGGGAACAGGGGGACTATAGTCTTCATTGTGGAGGAGCAGGGAACAGGGGGACTAGTCTTCATTGTGGAGGAGCAGGGAACAGGGGGACTATAGTCTTCATTGTGGAGGAGCAGGGAACAGGGGGACTAGTCTTCATTGTGGAGGAGCAGGGAACAGGGGGACTATAGTCTTCATTGTGGAGGAGCAGGGAACAGGGGGACTATAGTCTTCATTGTGGAGGGGCAGGGAACAGGGGGACTAGTCTTCATTGTGGAGGAGCAGGGAACAGGGGGACTATAGTCTTCATTGTGGAGGAGCAGGGAACAGGGGGACTATAGTCTTCATTGTGGAGGAGCAGGGAACAGGGGGACTATAGTCTTCATTGTGGAGGAGCAGGGAACAGGGGGACTATAGTCTTCATTGTGGAGGAGCAGGGAACAGGGGGACTATAGTCTTCATTGTGGAGGAGCAGGGAACAGGGGGACTAGTCTTCATTGTGGAGGGGCAGGGAACAGGGGGACTATAGTCTTCATTGTGGAGGAGCAGGGAACAGGGGGACTATAGTCTTCATTGTGGAGGAGCAGGGAACAGGGGGACTAGTCTTCATTGTGGAGGGGCAGGGAACAGGGGGACTATAGTCTTCATTGTGGAGGAGCAGGGAACAGGGGGACTATAGTCTTCATTGTGGAGGAGCAGGGGACAGGGGGACTATAGTCTTCATTGTGGAGGAGCAGGGAACAGGGGGACTATAGTCTTCATTGTGGAGGAGCAGGGAACAGGGGGACTATAGTCTTCATTGTGGAGGAGCAGGGAACAGGGGGACTATAGTCTTCATTGTGGAGGGGCAGGGAACAGAACAGGACACTCAGGCTGTAGTCCACTGTAGACATCAGAAACTACATCACACTTCCAGAACAAACAGACAAAAAGCAACACAAGAAACATTGCATAATCAGTGTACCCCACTTCAAAATGACCAGCGTATACATACTGTATAGCTGGATGGAGGGAAGCTCTGGGATGTCTGTAGCACCCTCTACAGTGCTTTGTGGTTGAGGCCGAGGGTATACTGTTGTTTCCATGCCAGGCAGTGATGTATGCAGTCAGAATGCTTCTGCTTAACATCTTCCAGTGAAGAGTTACTTTAAATTACAGCTCTTTATATCCCACTGAGCAAAAGACGGCTATTAGACGTGCGTCTACAAATGCGATAAAAAAAACAGCTAAAAATGAAAGTTTATTAGACGTCTATCCTTAGATTAGACATTGATTAGCGGTTGTTTAAACGTCTATATATAGACGTTTAATGTTCAATGTCTCATCTAGACGGCTAATAAACTTACATTTTTAGCCATTTTTTATCCTATTTTTAGACGGCCCTTTAGACGAATATTAGACATCTATTATAACAAAGAATGCTCAGTGGGGTAGGAGACTAAGGAATATGTTTAGTCTTGCTGAAAATTGAGACTTTTAATTGTGGGCCGTGATAATCATGACCCATGTATGTTTTCTCAGCGGACGGACAAAGCTATATTATAGCTTTCAGATCAAAAGTGTTCAAAACACCACATTCACTAAACACGCTATTTTATATACTAGTGGAATGAACTCAAAGTTTCAAACTGAAGCCTCAGCAACAGCGAGGAAAGTACAGCGTGGGAGTAACGCCAGGCTTCGTTCTCATAAAGTTGCACACATTGACACTACAGTGGACGGTTCCATTCCAGCACATCTTTGGCCTCAAAGGGACCCGGCCCTGACCCGGACCTTAAAATGTCTCTCCATTTTAATGTGCTGAGCAGAGAGTAAGATGGCAGAGCCTCAAATGTAGGCATTTAATGCAAGATACAAAATATATAAAGTATGTGTATACAGTGTATATATATATATATATATATATATATATATATATATATATATATACTGTTAGTTGCTGTGAATCAGTATTGTCTTTTATAAATATTCCGCAAACTTTATATTCGATCTACGAATAATTACACTATTCGATCTTAAAAACTAAAATTAAAAAAAAGATCCAATGGCAGTCCCTCAGTCAAATTTATAGTCACAAATAAAGACCGTACACAGAGTTTGAAGTTGAGTCTGCACAGTCGAGTCTGAAGTCGTTGATGGGGCCAATTAAGTCCCCGTCTCTGATTCACACATTTTATAAACTGAGAAAACAGCTAAGCGCTCAATAAATGTCTATGTCACATAGTTCTATTTACCTCGCACGCAGACAGAGACACCGACAAGTGTTGTGTTGTTGTGTTGACAGCGCTGAGGAAGACCTGCTATGCTGAGACGTGTCTGTTGCTCTGTCTGGACGAGGTAAATAAAGTGTTGTGTTGTTGTGTTGACAGCGCTGAGGAAGACCTGCTATGCTGAGACGTGTCTGTTGCTCTGTCTAGGACGAGGTAAATAAAACATCTATCGAATGCTGGCTGTTTGCTCAGCTTCAGACTATCCCATTCTGACCTGAGATCAGATTCATACGAGGTTTCCGCCGGACACACACTGGTCTGATGAACCCATTCTGCCCTGAGATCAGATTCTAAAAATGTCAGTCGCTCTTCGATTTTTCAAAAATAGCAGACCTACAAGCTCGTATCGCGCCACTCGGTGGCGCGATATGAGCTTGTAGATCTGCTATTTTTAAATAGCTAAAGCATAACATGATGCTGACACCAAAATGGGTGCCCGGTCAGAATGGGCTATTTGAATGCAAAAATGGACAGAGCTGGTGACATGATACAAAATTGTGAACACAGAAACAATAGATAGAAATGGAAATGGCAAAGAACAAAACAAATATTAATATTACACGAGGAAATTGCTTTGAAATTATACTATGGTAATATAGAGGGTATGCGCATGCATGAAGTAAAGAATGGCAGATTGGCCCAGGCCGTAGCGTAACGGTCTGGGCACCGGACTGGTAATCCAGTCGCAGTGTGCCGCGGGTTCGACTCCCGGACCCGACACGGCCTTTACTGCATGTCATCCCCCCATCTCTCTCCCGTTTCCTGTCAGCCTACTGTCTGTCCCTTCAAAAATCAATAAAAGGCGTAAGCCGCAAAAAAATATCTTAAAAAAAAAAAAAGAATGGCAGATTGAGTGGCAAAGTGAGTGACAAAGTGAGTGTAATGTTGTTTAAAGTAATTTAATGCAGTCAAACAGGTCTTTTCTGTGTGGATGCTTGGGGCTGTCAAGGCCAGAAAGTCGTCTTTTTGACACTCAGTGGGAGTTCCCGCATAACTTCCGGGTATGATGATGATGTCACGCGCATATACTGTACCCTTTAGAGTTTAACCCATTTTGGGGGTGGGAACCATAGAGTTATATATCTATAGAGATGACACCCGAGTTCTCCTCCCATCCACTTGCATTAAGTTGCTCAAAAGCGCATGAGGCGGATTCACTCCTCCTTCCTGGTAGGAACAGAAGTAGTATAATTGGGTGGGGGGACACCACCCTTTTTGACCACTGGGGGCGCCACTGAGTCAATTAATGCATAAATTATGCAAATGAGTAATTAATTTATGCATTAAAATTATTTACATTCCTTGAATTCCATACATTCCATAAATCATAAATCATATTATATATATATATATATCATAAATATCATAAATATAATTAGCATAGTGTTATTATTAAATAATAAAAGCTAATAATAGTTTTTATAATGTATGTGTGTGTTTAAAAAAAAAAGCTGATCATCTCTCTCTCCCTCCCTTCCTCTTTCATCCTGTGGGACACAGCTGTGTCGGAACAGCTGTGTTGACCGTGTTGACCGTCTAGACACCTCCGTTTTCAAAGTGTGAAAATGAGAACAATGGGGGTTCGATTCCTTTCAAAAATGCCGGCTGGCATTCTGAAAAAATGCCAGGTGCAGGTTCCGAAGGCCAGGTGCAGAGATTCCGCATACAGGTGTGAAAAGGAAACAATAGGGCTCTCCATTCCTTTGAACTGACATCTGGCAGTTTTCAATGGGTGTTGTGTAAACAGGGGTGGGGGGGACTCTCCATTCCTTTCAAGTGCCAGGTGGACATCAGAATGTGTTAATTAGATTTTAAAAAACAGGGGTGTTGTGTAAACAAGGGTGGGGGCTCTCTCCACTCCTTTCAAGTGCCAGGTGGCTATTGAGAATCCGTTTCAAGTGCCAGGTGGACATCAGAATGTGTTAATTAGATTTTAAAAAACAGGGGTGGGGGCTTCACTCCTTTGATGTAGCTTGTATGCATCATGCATGAGGGGGACAGGAGGTGGGGTTCCTTATCTTTTGAAATTTGCATGTGACAGGTGACAGGTGACAGTTGACAGTTGACAGGTGACAATTACCAGCTGACAGCTGACAGGTGACAGGGGAAACACATGGCTTTTGTTATGTGTCATCATCATCATTTATTTAACTCACAACCATGATCACATGGTTTGGAGCACAGATTCATAAAAAGTATACAATCGAAAGTATACAATACATTACAGATTACACGATATACATATACATATCGTAAGGCTTTCCCTATTTATACAGTGGGAGAACATTTTTCATATGGCTGGCTGGATGGATGGTTCGGAGGGTGCACACTAGACTGACTTTTGTTTATTTATTGGGTAAGTCATGGATACCCCGCCTAGTAGTCAATTTCTATATATATATATAAATTACACTGCAGTACCAACTATGTCCTGATGTGATTTTAATGGTTCGTGTTTTGTTTTGTGACTGGAGAAGGTAAGTGTGGTCCTAATGTTGGTGGTTAACGTAGGTATTGTATTATTTTTGGGTTTTGTGTTGTGTTTTTAGAATTTTGTAGGTTTCATGTTGTCCTAATGTTTTGGTCAGCGTAGGTCTTGTATTATTTTTGGTATTTTGTGTGGTGTTTCTAGAATTTTGCAGGCTTCATGCTGTCCTAATGTTGGTGGTTAACGTAGGTCTTGTATTATTTTGGTGTGTGGGGATGGTGTTTTGTGAATTCTGCAGGCTTCATGTTTTTCCTAATGTTTGTGGTTAAAGTAGGTCTTGTATTATTTTTGTGTTTTGTGTTGTGTTTTTGTGAATTTTGCAGGCTTCATGTTTTTTCCTAATGTTTGTGGTTAAAGTAGGTCTTGTATTATTTTGGTGTTTTGTGTTGTGTTTCTAGAATTTTGCAGGTTTCATGTTTGTCCTAATGTTTGTGGTCAACGTAGGACTTGTATTATTTTTGTGTTTTGTGTTATGCTTTGTGAATTTTGCAGGTTTCATGTTTGTCCTAATGTTTTGTTCAACGTAGATCTTGTATTATTTTTGTGTTCTGTGTTGTGTTTTGTGAATTTTACAGGCTTCATGTTTTTCCTAATGTTTGTGGTTAAAGTAGGTCTTGTATTATTTTTGTGTTTTGTGTTGTGTTTTGTGAATTTTGCAGGCTTCATGCTGTCCTAATGTTGGTGGTTAACGTAGATCTTTTATTATTTTTGTGTTTTGTGTTGTGTTTTGTGAATTTTGCAGGCTTCATGTTTGTCTTAATGTTTTGTTCAACGTAGGTCTTGTATTATTTTTGTGTTTTGTGTTGTGTTTTGTGAATTTTGCAGGATTCATGTGTCCTAATGTTTTGTTCAACGTAGGTCTTGTATTATTTTTGTGTTTTGTGTGTTGTGTTTTGTGAATTTTGCAGGCTTCATGCTGTCCTAATGTTGGTGGTTAACGTAGGTCTTGTATTATTTTGGTGGGTGGGGTGGTGTTTTGTGAATTTTGCAGGCTTCATGTTTGTCCTAATGTTGGTGGTTAACGTAGATCTTGTATTATTTTATGTGTTTTGTGTTGTGTTTTGTGAATTTTACAGGCTTCATGTTTGTCCTAATGTTTTGTTCAACGTAGATCTTGTATTATTTTTGTGTGTCGGGTGGTGTTTTGTGAATTTTACAGGCTTCATGTTTTTCCTAATGTTTGTGGTTAAAGTAGGTCTTGTATTATTTTTGTGT
This sequence comes from Protomyctophum parallelum, assembly GCF_964188405.1. Taxonomy (NCBI): domain Eukaryota; kingdom Metazoa; phylum Chordata; class Actinopteri; order Myctophiformes; family Myctophidae; genus Protomyctophum; species Protomyctophum parallelum. Next base: position 9,449,863 of record NC_139699.1, read on the forward strand.
TTTGTGTTGTGTTTTGTGAATTTTGCAGGCTTCATGCTGTCCTAATGTTGGTGGTTAACGTAGGTCTTGTATTATTTTGGTGTGTGGGGTGGTGTTTTGTGAATTCTGCAGGCTTCATGTTTTTCCTAATGTTTGTGGTTAAAGTAGGTCTTGTATTATTTTTGTGTTTTGTGTTGTGTTTTGTGAATTGTGCAGGCTTCATGTGTCCTAATGTTTTGGTCAATGTGGGACTTGTATTATTTTTGGGGTTTTGTGTTGTGTTTTAGAATTTTGCAGGTTTCATGTCGTCCTAATGTTTGTAGTTAACGTAGGTCTTGTATTATTTTTGTGTTTTGTGTTGTGTTTTGTGATTTGTGCAGGCTTCATGTTTGTCCTAATGTTTTGTTCAACGTAGATCTTGTATTATTTTTGTGTTTTGTGTTGTGTTTTGTGAATTTTGCAGGCTTCATGTTTGTCTTAATATTTTGTTCAACGTAGATCTTGTATTATTTTGGTGTGTTGGGTGGTGTTTTGTGAATTTTACAGGATTCATGTGTCCTAATGTTTTGTTCAACGTAGGTCTTGTATTATTTTTGTGTTTTGGTGTTGTGTTTTGTGAATTTTGCAGGCTTCATGCTGTCCTAATGTTGGTGGTTAAAGTAGGTCTTGTATTATTTTTGTGTTTTGTGTTGTGTTTTGTGATTTGTGCAGGCTTCATGTGTCCTAATGTTGGTGGTTAAAGTAGGTCTTGTATTATTTTTGTGTTTTGTGTTGTGTTTTATGATTTGTGAAGGCTTCATGTGTCCTAATGTTGGTGGTTAACGTAGGTCTTGTATTATTTTTGTGTTTTGTGTTGTGTTTTGTGAATTTTGCAGGCTTCATGTTTGTCTTAATGTTTTGTTCAACGTAGATCTTGTATTATTTTGGTGTGTTGGGTGGTGTTTTGTGAATTTTACAGGATTCATGTGTCCTAATGTTTTGTTCAACGTAGGTCTTGTATTATTTTTGTGTTTTGGTGTTGTGTTTTGTGAATTTTGCAGGCTTCATGCTGTCCTAATGTTGGTGGTTAAAGTAGGTCTTGTATTATTTTTGTGTTTTGTGTTGTGTTTTGTGATTTGTGCAGGCTTCAGGTGTCCTAATGTTGGTGGTTAAAGTAGGTCTTGTATTATTTTTGTGTTTTGTGTTGTGTTTTGTGATTTGTGAAGGCTTCATGTGTCCTAATGTTGGTGGTTAACGTAGGTCTTGTATTATTTTTGTGTTTTGTTTTGTGTTTTGTGAATTTTGCAGGCTTCATGTTTGTCCTAATGTTTTGTTCAACGTAGATCTTGTATTATTTTTGTGTTTTGTGTTGTGTTTTGTGAATTTTGCAGGCTTCATGTTTGTCCTAATGTTTTGTTCAACGTAGATCTTGTATTATTTTGGTGTGTTGGGTGGTGTTTTGGGAATTTTACAGGATTCATGTGTCCTAATGTTTTGTTCAACGTAGGTCTTGTATTATTTTTGTGTGTTGTGTTTTGTGAATTTTGCAGGATTCATGCTGTCCTAATGTTGGTGGTTAACGTAGGTCTTGTATTATCTTGGTGTGTGGGGTGGTGTTTTGTGAATTCTGCAGGCTTCATGTTTTTTCCTAATGTTTGTGGTTAAAGTAGGTCTTGTATTATTTTTGTGTGTTGTGTTGTGTTTTGTAAATTGTGCAGGCTTCATGTGTCCTAATGTTTTGGTCAATGTGGGACTTGTATTATTTTTGGGGTTTTGTGTTGTGTTTTAGAATTTTGCAGGTTTCATGTCGTCCTAATGTTTGTAGTTAACGTAGGTCTTGTATTATTTTCGGTGTTTTGGGTTGTGTTTCTAGAATTTTGTAGGTTTCATGTTGTCCTAATGTTTGTGGTCAATGTAGGACTTGTATTATTTTTGGTGTGTTGGGTGATGCTTTGGGAATTTTGCAGGCTTCATGCTGTCCTAATGTTGGTGGTTAACGTAGGGTCTTGTATTATTTTGGTGTTTTGTGTTGTGTTTTGTGAATTTTGCAGGATTCATGTTTTTCCTAAGGTTTTGGGTTAACGTAGGTCTTGTATTATTTTTGGTGTTTTGTGTTGTGTTTCTAGAATTTGTAGGTTTCATGTTGTCCTAATGTTTTTGGTCAATGTGGGACTTGTATTATTTTTGGGGTTTTGTGTTGTGTTTTAGAATTTTGCAGGTTTCATGTCGTCCTAATGTTTGTAGTTAACGTAGGTCTTGTATTATTTTTGGTGTTTTGTGTTGTGTTTTAGAATTTTGCAGGATTCATGTTGTCCTAATGTTTCTTGGTCAACGTAGGACTTGTATTATTTTTGGTGTTTTGTGTTGTGTTTTAGAATTTTGTAGGTTTCATGTCCTAATGTTTTTGTCAGCATAGGTCTTGTATTATTTTTTGGTGTTTTGTGTTGTGTTTTGTGAATTTTACAGGTTTCATGCTGTCCTAATGTTGGTGGTTAACGTAGGTCTTGTATTATTTTTGGTGTTTTGTGTTGTGGTTTAGAATTTTGTAGGTTTCATGTTGTCCTAATGTTTTGGTCAATGTGGGACTTGTATTCTTTTTGGGGTTTTGTGTTGTGTTTTAGAATTTTGCAGGTTTCATGTCGTCCTAATGTTTGTAGTTAACGTAGGTCTTGTATTATTTTCGGTGTTTTGGGTGGTGTTTTGTGAATTTTACAGGATTCATGTGTCCTAATGTTTTGTTCAACGTAGGTCTTGTATTATTTTTGGTGTTTTGTGTTGTGTTTTAGAATTTTGTAGGTTTCATGTCCTAATGTTTTGGTCAGCATAGGTCTTGTATTATTTTTTGGTGTTTTGTGTTGTGTTTTGTGAATTTTACAGGTTTCATGCTGTCCTAATGTTGGTGGTTAACGTAGGTCTTGTATTATTTTTGGTGTTTTGTGCTGTGGTTTAGAATTTTGTAGGTTTCATGTTGTCCTAATGTTTTGGTCAATGTGGGACTTGTATTATTTTTGGGGTTTTGTGTTGTGTTTTTAGAATTTTACAGGATTCATGTTTTTCCTAATGTTTTGGGTTAACGTAGGTCTTGTATTATTTTTGGTGTTTTGTGTTGTATTTTAGAATTTTACAGGCTTCATGTTGGACTAATGTTTGTGGTTAGCGTAGGGTCTTGTATTATTTTTGGTGGGTTGTGTGGTGTTTTGTGAATTTACAGGCTTCATGTTGTCCTAATGTTTTTGTATAACGTATGTCTTGTATTATTTTGGGGGTATGTGAGAGAATATTATATTATTACAACACGCCGCGTGCTGTAATAATATAATATTCTCTCACATACCCCCAAAATAATACAAGACATACGTTATACAAAAACATTAGGACAACATGAAGCCTGTAAATTCACAAAACACCACACAACCCACCAAAAATAATACAAGACCCTACGCTAACCACAAACATTAGTCCAACATGAAGCCTGTAAAATTCTAAAATACAACACAAAACACCAAAAATAATACAAGACCTACGTTAACCCAAAACATTAGGAAAAACATGAATCCTGTAAAATTCTAAAAACACAACACAAAACCCCAAAAATAATACAAGTCCCACATTGACCAAAACATTAGGACAACATGAAACCTACAAAATTCTAAACCACAGCACAAAACACCAAAAATAATACAAGACCTACGTTAACCACCAACATTAGGACAGCATGAAACCTGTAAAATTCACAAAACACAACACAAAACACCAAAAAATAATACAAGACCTATGCTGACCAAAACATTAGGACATGAAACCTACAAAATTCTAAAACACAACACAAAACACCAAAAATAATACAAGACCTACGTTGAACAAAACATTAGGACACATGAATCCTGTAAAATTCACAAAACACCACCCAAAACACCGAAAATAATACAAGACCTACGTTAACTACAAACATTAGGACGACATGAAACCTGCAAAATTCTAAAACACAACACAAAACCCCAAAAAGAATACAAGTCCCACATTGACCAAAACATTAGGACAACATGAAACCTACAAAATTCTAAACCACAACACAAAACACCAAAAATAATACAAGACCTACGTTAACCACCAACATTAGGACAGCATGAAACCTGTAAAATTCACAAAACACAACACAAAACACCAAAAAATAATACAAGACCTATGCTGACAAAAACATTAGGACATGAAACCTACAAAATTCTAAAACACAACACAAAACACCAAAAATAATACAAGTCCTACGTTGACCAAGAAACATTAGGACAACATGAATCCTGCAAAATTCTAAAACACAACACAAAACACCAAAAATAATACAAGACCTACGTTAACTACAAACATTAGGACGACATGAAACCTGCAAAATTCTAAAACACAACACAAAACCCCAAAAATAATACAAGTCCCACATTGACCAAAAACATTAGGACAACATGAAACCTACAAATTCTAGAAACACAACACAAAACACCAAAAATAATACAAGACCTACGTTAACCCAAAACCTTAGGAAAAACATGAATCCTGCAAAATTCACAAAACACAACACAAAACACCAAAATAATACAAGACCCTACGTTAACCACCAACATTAGGACAGCATGAAGCCTGCAAAATTCCCAAAGCATCACCCAACACACCAAAAATAATACAAGTCCTACATTGACCACAAACATTAGGACAACATGAAACCTACAAAATTCTAGAAACACAACCCAAAACACCGAAAATAATACAAGACCTACGTTAACTACAAACATTAGGACGACATGAAACCTGCAAAATTCTAAAACACAACACAAAACCCCAAAAATAATACAAGTCCCACATTGACCAAAACATTAGGACACATGAAGCCTGCACAATTTACAAAACACAACACAACACACAAAAATAATACAAGACCTACTTTAACCACAAACATTAGGAAAAAACATGAAGCCTGCAGAATTCACAAAACACCACCCCACACACCAAGATAATACAAGACCTACGTTAACCACCAACATTAGGACAGCATGAATCCTGCAAAATTCACAAAACACAACACACAAAAATAATACAAGACCTACGTTGAACAAAACATTAGGACACATGAATCCTGTAAAATTCCCAAAACACCACCCAACACACCAAAATAATACAAGATCTACGTTGAACAAAACATTAGGACAAACATGAAGCCTGCAAAATTCACAAAACACAACACAAAACACAAAAATAATACAAGATCTACGTTGAACAAAACATTAGGACAAACATGAAGCCTGCAAAATTCACAAAACACAAAACAAAACACAAAAATAATACAAGACCTACGTTAACCACCAACATTAGGACACATGAAGCCTTCACAAATCACAAAACACAACACAAAACACAAAAATAATACAAGACCTACTTTAACCACCAACATTAGGACACCTGAAGCCTGCACAAATCACAAAACACAACACAAAACACAAAAATAATACAAGACCTACTTTAACCACCAACATTAGGACAGCATGAAGCCTGCAAAATTCACAAAACACAACACCAAAACACAAAAATAATACAAGACCTACGTTGAACAAAACATTAGGACACATGAATCCTGTAAAATTCACAAAACACCACCCAACACACCAAAATAATACAAGATCTACGTTGAACAAAACATTAAGACAAACATGAAGCCTGCAAAATTCACAAAACACAACACAAAACACAAAAATAATACAAGACCTACGTTAACCACCAACATTAGGACACATGAAGCCTTCACAAATCATAAAACACAACACAAAACACAAAAATAATACAAGACCTACTTTAACCACCAACATTAGGACACATGAAGCCTGCACAAATCACAAAACACAACACAAAACACAAAAATAATACAAGACCTACTTTAACCACCAACATTAGGACAGCATGAAGCCTGCAAAATTCACAAAACACAACACCAAAACACAAAAATAATACAAGACCTACGTTGAACAAAACATTAGGACACATGAATCCTGTAAAATTCACAAAACACCACCCAACACACCAAAATAATACAAGATCTACGTTGAACAAAATATTAAGACAAACATGAAGCCTGCAAAATTCACAAAACACAACACAAAACACAAAAATAATACAAGATCTACGTTGAACAAAACATTAGGACAAACATGAAGCCTGCAAAATTCACAAAACACAACACAAAACACAAAAATAATACAAGATCTACGTTGAACAAAACATTAGGACAAACATGAAGCCTGCACAAATCACAAAACACAACACAAAACACAAAAATAATACAAGACCTACGTTAACTACAAACATTAGGACGACATGAAACCTGCAAAATTCTAAAACACAACACAAAACCCCAAAAATAATACAAGTCCCACATTGACCAAAACATTAGGACACATGAAGCCTGCACAATTCACAAAACACAACACAAAACACAAAAATAATACAAGACCTACTTTAACCACAAACATTAGGAAAAACATGAAGCCTGCAGAATTCACAAAACACCACCCCACACACCAAAATAATACAAGACCTACGTTAACCACCAACATTAGGACAGCATGAAGCCTGCAAAATTCACAAAACACAACACAAAACACAAAAATAATACAAGACCTACTTTAACCACAAACATTAGGAAAAACATGAAGCCTGTAAAATTCACAAAACACCACCCGACACACAAAAATAATACAAGATCTACGTTGAACAAAACATTAGGACAAACATGAAGCCTGTAAAATTCACAAAACACAACACAAAACACATAAAATAATACAAGATCTACGTTAACCACCAACATTAGGACAAACATGAAGCCTGCAAAATTCACAAAACACCACCCCACCCACCAAAATAATACAAGACCTACGTTAACCACCAACATTAGGACAGCATGAAGCCTGCAAAATTCACAAAACACAACACACAAAACACAAAAATAATACAAGACCTACGTTGAACAAAACATTAGGACACATGAATCCTGCAAAATTCACAAAACACAACACAAAACACAAAAATAATACAAGACCTACGTTGAACAAAACATTAAGACAAACATGAAGCCTGCAAAATTCACAAAACACAACACAAAACACAAAAATAATAAAAGATCTACGTTAACCACCAACATTAGGACAGCATGAAGCCTGCAAAATTCACAAAACACAACACAAAACACAAAAATAATACAAGACCTACTTTAACCACAAACATTAGGAAAAACATGAAGCCTGTAAAATTCACAAAACACAACACAGAACACAAAAATAATACAAGATCTACGTTGAACAAAACATTAGGACAAACATGAAACCTGCAAAATTCACAAAGCATAACACAAAACACAAAAATAATACAAGTCCTACGTTGACCACAAACATTAGGACAAACATGAAACCTGCAAAATTCTAGAAACACAACACAAAACACCAAAATAATACAAGACCTACTTTAACCACAAACATTAGGAAAAAACATGAAGCCTGCAAAATTCACAAAAACACAACACAAAACACAAAAATAATACAAGACCTACTTTAACCACAAACATTAGGAAAAACATGAAGCCTGCAGAATTCACAAAACACCATCCCCACACACCAAAATAATACAAGACCTACGTTAACCACCAACATTAGGACAGCATGAAGCCTGCAAAATTCTAGAAACACCACACAAAATACCAAAAATAATACAAGACCTACGCTGACCAAAACATTAGGACAACATGAAACCTACAAAATTCTAAAAACACAACACAAAACCCAAAAATAATACAATACCTACGTTAACCACCAACATTAGGACCACACTTACCTTCTCCAGTCACAAAACAAAACACGAACCATTAAAATCACATCAGGACATAGTTGGTACTGCAGTGTAATTTATATATATATATAGAAATTGACTACTAGGCGGGGTATCCATGACTTACCCAATAAATAAACAAAAGTCAGTCTAGTGTGCACCCTCCGAACCATCCATCCAGCCAGCCATATGAAAAATGTTCTCCCACTGTATAAATAGGGAAAGCCTTACGATATGTATATGTATATCGTGTAATCTGTAATGTATTGTATACTTTCGATTGTATACTTTTTATGAATCTGTGCTCCAAACCATGTGATCATGGTTGTGAGTTAAATAAATGATGATGATGACACATAACAAAAGCCATGTGTTTCCCCTGTCACCTGTCAGCTGTCAGCTGGTAATTGTCACCTGTCAACTGTCAACTGTCACCTGTCACCTGTCACATGCAAATTTCAAAAGATAAGGAACCCCACCTCCTGTCCCCCTCATGCATGATGCATACAAGCTACATCAAAGGAGTGAAGCCCCCACCCCTGTTTTTTAAAATCTAATTAACACATTCTGATGTCCACCTGGCACTTGAAACGGATTCTCAATAGCCACCTGGCACTTGAAAGGAGTGGAGAGAGCCCCCACCCTTGTTTACACAACACCCCTGTTTTTTAAAATCTAATTAACACATTCTGATGTCCACCTGGCACTTGAAAGGAATGGAGAGTCCCCCCCACCCCTGTTTACACAACACCCATTGAAAACTGCCAGATGTCAGTTCAAAGGAATGGAGAGCCCTATTGTTTCCTTTTCACACCTGTATGCGGAATCTCTGCACCTGGCCTTCGGAACCTGCACCTGGCATTTTTTCAGAATGCCAGCCGGCATTTTTGAAAGGAATCGAACCCCCATTGTTCTCATTTTCACACTTTGAAAACGGAGGTGTCTAGACGGTCAACACGGTCAACACAGCTGTTCCGACACAGCTGTGTCCCACAGGATGAAAGAGGAAGGGAGGGAGAGAGAGATGATCAGCTTTTTTTTTTAAACACACACATACATTATAAAAACTATTATTAGCTTTTATTATTTAATAATAACACTATGCTAATTATATTTATGATATTTATGATATATATATATATATAATATGATTTATGATTTATGGAATGTATGGAATTCAAGGAATGTAAATAATTTTAATGCATAAATTAATTACTCATTTGCATAATTTATGCATTAATTGACTCAGTGGCGCCCCCAGTGGTCAAAAAGGGTGGTGTCCCCCCACCCAATTATACTACTAACAGAGTGCATTCTGGGACGGATTGCAATGGTGAGTGGCCCCAAACACATGAACGCGCTGCCGTTGAACACGCACGAGCGTCGTCCGTCGTGAACGTGTACAATGTTAGTCAACGGACAGCGCGTTCATGTGTTTGGGGCCAGGCTGCAATACCTTCATTCGGCCACTATGTCCATTTCGCCTCAAGATTTCCTCTGGGTGCCTTCTCTATTCATATATATACTCTAAGGTGGGAACCCCTTTTGGTGTTTTAAACATTATGTTATAATTTAGCTATTGAAAAATAGCAGCCTTACAAGCTCATAGCGCACCACTGAGTGGCGCGCTACGAGCTTGTAGGTCTGCTATTTTTGAAAAAAATTGTGAAAATGCGGCACAAATCTTTGAGTATATATTCTTTCAGAGCGAACGTTTTTTTTAGCTCAAATCTTTGCTTCTGGGGGGGGGGGGGGGGGGGATGCTATACTCATCCCTCATCCTGTCTCCTGGTACTCTCACCATTGATGGTGATCATCACTGAAGCTGACGTTCTGTCAGTAGGTACAGACGTTCTGTCAGTAGGTACAGACGTTCTGTCAGTAGGTACAGACGTTCTGTCAGTAGGTACAGATGTTCTGTCAGTAGGTACAGACGTTCTGTCAGTAGGTACAGACGTTCTGTCAGTAGGTACAGACGTTCTCTGTCAGTAGGTACAGACGTTCTGTCAGTAGGTACAGAACGTTCTGTCAGTAGGTACAGACGTTCTGTCAGTAGGTACAGACGTTCTCTGTCAGTAGGTACAGACGTTCTGTCAGTAGGTACAGAACGTTCTGTCAGTAGGTACAGACGTTCTGTCAGTAGGTACAGACGTTCTGTCAGTAGGTACAGGCGTTCTGTCAGTAGGTACAGACGTTCTGTCAGTAGGTACAGACGTTCTGTCAGTAGGTACAGACGTTCTGTCAGTAGGTACAGACGTTCTGTCAGTAGGTACAGACGTTCTCTGTCAGTAGGTACAGACGTTCTGTCAGTAGGTACAGATGTTCTGTCAGTAGGTACAGACGTTCTGTCAGTAGGTACAGACGTTCTGTCAGTAGGTATACAGACGTTCTGTCAGTAGGTACAGACGTTCTGTCAGTAGGTACAGACGTTCTGTCAGTAGGTACAGACGTTCTGTCATTAGGTACAGACGTTCTGTCAGTAGGTACAGACGTTCTGTCAGTAGGTACAGACGTTCTGTCAGTAGGTACAGACGTTCTGTCAGTAGGTACAGACGTTCTGTCAGTAGGTACAGACGTCCTGTCAGTAGGTACAGACGTTCTGTCATTAGGTACAGACGTTCTGTCAGTAGGTACAGACGTTCTGTCAGTAGGTACAGACGTTCTGTCAGTAGGTACAGACGTTCTGTCAGTAGGTACAGACGTTCTGTCAGTAGGTACAGACGTTCTGTCAGTAGGTACAGACGTTCTGTCAGTAGGTACAGACGTTCTGTCAGTAGGTATACAGACGTTCTGTCAGTAGGTGCAGACGTTCTGTCAGTAGGTACAGACGTTCTGTCAGTAGGTGCAGACGTTCTGTCAGTAGGTACAGACGTTCTGTCAGTAGGTACAGACGTTCTGTCAGTAGGTACAGACGTTCTGTCAGTAGGTACAGACGTTCTGTCAGTAGGTGCAGACGTTCTGTCAGTAGGTACAGACGTTCTGTCAGTAGGTATACAGATGTTCTGTCAGTAGGTACAGACGTTCTGTCATAGGTACAGACGTTCTGTCAGTAGGTACAGACGTTCTGTCGGTAGGTACAGACGTTCTGTCGGTAGGTACAGACGTTCTGTCAGTAGGTACAGACGTTCTGTCAGTAGGTACAGACGTTCTGTCGGTAGGTACAGACGTTCTGTCGGTAGGTACAGACGTTCTGTCAGTAGGTACAGACGTTCTGTCAGTAGGTACAGACGTTCTGTCAGTAGGTACAGCCGTTCAGTTCTGTCAGTAGGTATAGACGTTCTGTCAGTAGGTACAGACGTTCTGTCAGTAGGTACAGACGTTCAGTTCTGTCAGTAGGTATAGACGTTCTGTCAGTAGGTACAGACGTTCAGTTCTGTCAGTAGGTATAGACGTTCTGTCAGTAGGTACAGACGTTCAGTTCTGTCAGTAGGTACAGACGTTCAGTTCTGTCAGTAGGTATAGACGTTCTGTCAGTAGGTACAGACGTTCTGTCAGTAGGTACAGATGTTCTGTCAGTAGGTACAGACGTTCTGTCAGTAGGTACAGACGTTCTGTCAGTAGGTACAGACGTTCTGTCAGTAGGTGCAGACGTTCTGTCAGTAGGTGCAGACGTTCTGTCAGTAGGTACAGATGTTCTGTCAGTAGGTACAGACGTTCTGTCAGTAGGTACAGACGTTCTGTCAGTAGGTACAGACGTTCTGTCAGTAGGTGCAGACGTTCTGTCAGTAGGTGCAGACGTTCTGTCAGTAGGTACAGACGTTCTGTCAGTAGGTACAGACGTTCTGTCAGTAGGTACAGACGTTCTGTCAGTAGGTACAGACGTTCTGTCAGTAGGTGCAGACGTTCTGTCAGTAGGTACAGACGTTCTGTCAGTAGGTACAGACGTTCTGTCAGTAGGTACAGACGTTCTGTCAGTAGGTACAGACGTTCTGTCAGTAGGTACAGTCGTTCTGTCAGTAGGTACAGACGTTCTGTCAGTAGGTACAGACGTTCTGTCAGTAGGTACAGACGTTCTGTCAGTAGGTACAGACGTTCTGTCAGTAGGTACAGACGTTCTGTCAGTAGGTACAGACGTTCAGTTCTGTCAGTAGGTATAGACGTTCTGTCAGTAGGTACAGACGTTCAGTTCTGTCAGTAGGTATAGACGTTCTGTCAGTAGGTACAGACGTTCAGTTCTGTCAGTAGGTACAGACGTTCAGTTCTGTCAGTAGGTATAGACGTTCTGTCAGTAGGTACAGACGTTCTGTCAGTAGGTACAGATGTTCTGTCAGTAGGTACAGACGTTCTGTCAGTAGGTACAGACGTTCTGTCAGTAGGTACAGACGTTCTGTCAGTAGGTGCAGACGTTCTGTCAGTAGGTGCAGACGTTCTGTCAGTAGGTACAGATGTTCTGTCAGTAGGTACAGACGTTCTGTCAGTAGGTACAGACGTTCTGTCAGTAGGTACAGACGTTCTGTCAGTAGGTGCAGACGTTCTGTCAGTAGGTGCAGACGTTCTGTCAGTAGGTACAGACGTTCTGTCAGTAGGTACAGACGTTCTGTCAGTAGGTACAGACGTTCTGTCAGTAGGTACAGACGTTCTGTCAGTAGGTGCAGACGTTCTGTCAGTAGGTACAGACGTTCTGTCAGTAGGTACAGACGTTCTGTCAGTAGGTACAGACGTTCTGTCAGTAGGTACAGACGTTCTGTCAGTAGGTACAGTCGTTCTGTCAGTAGGTACAGACGTTCTGTCAGTAGGTACAGACGTTCTGTCAGTAGGTACAGACGTTCTGTCAGTAGGTAGTGGTACAGACGTTCTGTCAGTAGGTATACAGACGTTCTGTCAGTAGGTACAGACGTTCTGTCAGTAGGTGCAGACGTTCTGTCAGTAGGTGCAGACGTTCTGTCAGTAGGTACAGACGTTCTGTCAGTAGGTACAGACATTCTGTCAGTAGGTACAGACGTTCTGTCAGTAGGTACAGACGTTCTGTCAGTAGGTACAGACGTTCTGTCAGTAGGTACAGACGTTCTGTCAGTAGGTACATACAGACGTTCTGTCAGTAGGTACAGGCGTTCTGTCAGTAGGTACAGACGTTCTGTCAGTAGGTACAGACGTTCTGTCAGTAGGTACAGACGTTCTGTCAGTAGGTATACAGACGTTCTGTCAGTAGGTACAGACGTTCTGTCAGTAGGTACAGACGTTCTGTCAGTAGGTACAGACGTTCTGTCAGTAGGTATACAGACGTTCTGTCAGTAGGTACAGACGTTCTGTCAGTAGGTACAGACGTTCTGTCAGTAGGTACAGACGTTCTGTCAGTAGGTACAGACGTTCTGTCAGTAGGTACAGACGTTCTGTCAGTAGGTACAGACGTTCTGTCAGTAGGTGCAGACGTTCTGTCAGTAGGTACAGACGTTCTGTCAGTAGGTACAGACGTTCTGTCAGTAGGTACAGACGTTCTGTCAGTAGGTATACAGACGTTCTGTCAGTAGGTACAGACGTTCTGTCAGTAGGTACAGACGTTCTGTCAGTAGGTACAGACGTTCTGTCAGTAGGTACAGACGTTCTGTCAGTAGGTACAGACGTTCTGTCAGTAGGTACAGACGTTCTGTCAGTAGGTACAGACGTTCTGTCAGTAGGTACAGACGTTCTGTCAGTAGGTACAGACGTTCTGTCAGTAGGTACACAGCTTGTGTTGCACACAGACCGGTATACAGTAGGCCGAGAAGGCCATATTCTCAACACACCACTTAGCCACGTGTCGCAAACGGGGTGTATAAGCAATTATCTAAAAAATTAAGCCAAGTCTGCGTTAATGACCCTGTGGCTGCAAGGGCTGACGACAGTAGAAATTAATTGACCTGCGTCTATTTTTAGATATCCTAGTGTTCATGCTCTCCTGTTGCTAAGCCATCTGTTACAACAGTCACTGCTCCGCGGTTGAAATGTGTGAACTATACTTTAGCCTACTGTACATCTGGCATTTTGTTAACGTAGATGCACCCCATGAATCTGATTATATTAACCGATTCTGACCTGAGATCAGATTCTAAAAAATGTCTTCTACATCAGTCGTTCTTCGATTAAAAATAAATAAATAGCAGACCTACAAGCTCGTAGCGCGCCACTCGGTTGCGCGCTACGAGCTTGTAGATCTGCTATTTTTAAATGGCTAAAGCATAACGTAATATGCTAACACCAAAACGGGTTCCCGCCTAAAATGGGTTAAAGAATAAATTAAAGAAAGATATCGTACGTACATTTTGAGACAAGTAATGACCGTTCTCTGCATTTACAGATAATGTTGTTGCAAACATTGTGTAGACTTGTACAGTACAAGCTTAGGCGTGCTTCATTGTGCGTCATGTTTTTCTACTCATGTCAGATCTACTACTTCAAATACCTAATTACTGTATATAATTATGTTGATTTCATGTTTCCCTCAAGTACTCTATTAAGGTACTGTAAATTGTAGGTTGGATGCTGAATCAATTTGATGAACAGTAGTGTTCTTAAGTGGTTGATGACTGCAATCAGTTCTGCCTATCAAGAAATGGGCAGCTGGCGGCCCCGGGGGCCACATGCGGCCCCCCACCATCACTTAATGCGGTCCGCACATTGATATATCATTGATTTCAGCTAACTATTAGTATTAAAATGTTAGTCCAATGTATTTGTATTTAGTTCATAAAGTATGAATCTATAACTAAATGCATTTGAAATTAAATTAAATTTCCAGGATTCCAATTCAAATATAGCACCAACAAAATCAGGATTTCAATTCAAATATAGCAAAAAATAGCTGATCTGCAAGCTCAAAATGCGTCTCAGTGTGACACGTTTTGAGCTTGTAGATCAGCTATTTTTGTTTTTTATACGACAATAATATGCACTGTGGCCCCACTGGAGTGAGGGTGGAAAAATAGTGGCCCTCTCCATCGTCAAAGTTGCCCAGCGCTGATCCAGAGATACAGTACAACAAGTACAAGAATAATTGTCATTACTGTATGTTTTGGATAGTTTTAATAAAATGCTAAGCTTTTGTTTTAACCCATTCTGACCTGAGATCAGATTCATACGAGGTTTCCGCTGGACACACACTGGTCTGATGAACCCATTCTGACCCGAGATCAGATTCTAAAAAATGTCAGTCGTTCTTCGATTTTTCAAAAAATAGCAGACCTACAAGCTCGTATCGCGCCACTCGGTGGCGCGATATGAGCTTGTAGATCTGCTATTTTTAAATAGCTAAAGCATAACATGATGCCGACACCAAAATGGGTGCCCGGTCAGAATGGGTTAATAAAATGCTAAGCTTTTGTTTTAAAACAATGACATTGATATATACATTATACATAACGCTAATGGCTATACATTCAAGAAATGATGTTTTATGGTTATGAATTTTTCTAAACAATCGTTCCTAATTTTCTAATTAATTCTCCCCTGCCTCTGCAAATGTTGCTATCTGTTACCATCCATCTTAATCAGTGTAATAGTCCTTCGCATTGACCTCGTCATCTGGCGTACCTGCTGCAACCCCTCTCGTATTCTTTCATCCCATTAATTTAACTAACTCTAATCGTGTGTAGTTTTGACACATTTCATTTATATCCCTGAATTCTTGCCATGGTGGGTTTTTCTCTGTGTTCTGTGTTGAATGTGTAATGATGCAAATCAATGCCGGTATTTAACCCATTTAGACCTAAAAACGATTTTTTACGTCTTCAGTTTTCTTATGTCAGTGGTGCTCAATATTTCATGTCTGTCAAGGACCCCAAAAATGATATGCATTTGGCCACCGACCCCCCCCCCCATCTGAAAATGTTATTCTAGTGACCCCCCGGAAGCCAAAAGATTTGTTAAAAACGCTGTGAAACAATACATATTCAAAGTTAGAAAGTCTTCTAAATCATGACTGTTTTCAGAAAAAGCTATGTTTCTATGTGTTAGTCGTTCTCAAACATTTTCATGTCAAGGACCCCCAACAATATATGTAATTGGCCGCTGACCCCCATCTGAAAATATGTTGTTCCAGGGACCTCTCAGAAGCAAAGATTTGAGCTAAAAACATTCGCTCTGAAAGAATATATATTCAAAATTTTGCACCATGTTTTCACAATTTTTCAAAAATAGCAGACCTACAAGCTCATAGCGCGCCACCGAGTGGCGCGCTATGAACTTGTAGATCTGCTATTTTTCAATAGCTAAAGCATAGCATAATGCTAACACCAAAAGGAGTTCCCGCCCAAAATGGATTAAGACTGAACAAACAATGCAAATGTCCTATCAATGTTTTAATGTATTCATTCAGTCAGTATCTCTCTCTCTCTCTCTCTCTCTCTCTCTCTGAAAGCATGTGACGGACACATTTAGAGACGAATGAAGGGAACGCGTAATGGAATCAAAAGGAAAGTGACATATAATTATGTTGGACAGTGTTGCTGCCAGGGGAAACAAATTTGAGTCATAAAGGTTTTGAACCATGTTAAGGCAGATTAATCACCTCGGTATTAACACAATACCTTATGCCAGCAATCAATCACACCTTGGCATTACCAACTGTGACACCAGTGCATTCTCCTATTTAGCCCCTTTTATATATATTAATTCTTGCGGTCAAAGGCCTCCTGCTTCAATCTGCTTCACCGCAGGAACCTATTTTCTCTTTCTAAAGGCTTCTAAAAGGTATCCATTAACGGGCCTGCATTCTGAATGCCCCCCCCCCCCCCCTTAGTATCCTATAATATTCTAACCCCTTTTGGGCGGGAACCCCTTTTGGTGTTTTAAACATTATGTTATACTTTAGCTGTTGAAAAATAGCAGATCTACAAGCTCATAGCGCGCCACCGAGTGGCACGCTACGAGCTTGTAGGTCTGCTTTTTTTGAAAAATCGTGAAAAATGCGGCACAAATCTTTGAATATATATGTTCTTTCAGAGTGAACGTTTTTAACTCAAATCTTTGCTTCTGAGGGGTTTCCTGGAACTACATATGTGACCAGATTTGACTAAAAGACAGAAGTGAACCTTTCAAGCCTGTTTTCTCAACTCGCTGTTTCTCTGCAAGACATTACTCTATAAGCCATATCTCCAAAACTGGTGGGTCAAACTGAACAACCAATATGTCAATTTGAAGCTATGATTCCCTGCTTTCATATGACATGAAAAAACTAAAATTCAAAAAAATCCAATGCAGTCTCTCAGTCAAATTTGGTCACATATGTTCAGATGTTGGCTCAGTGGCAAATGACATGTACTTTTTGGGGTCCTTGACATGAAATCTTGATCATCACTGATACAGAAACATGAGGTATTTCAGAAACACTGATTTAAGATGTCGACATCGGGCCTAAATGGGTTAAGAACTCTCTAGTACCGACAGTTTGGTTTTGATTGAAAGCTGTGAATATCAAGAAGAAATTACTTTAAACCATTAAGAAGGATATTCTTCCACAGCAATAAGAGGAGGTTGGTAGAGTCGCTCAGAGAGGATTGTGTGGATCTCAGTGCTATCACTCACTTCTGTGTACCCAGCAGCTTATCCACATGACGCTGCGACTGCAAAATCAGGTTATAGTCACACGATATTAATAAAACAACGGTAATGTTGAATTTTATAGTTTGTTTTCCATAGAACTGAGATGGTTTAATATCTAAATTAGTACTTGCCGTTATACCGTAAATATGAACAGTATACGTGTGCCTTGGGTTATTGCAGAATGGAGAATGTGATGTACTGTGATGATATTCGCTATGGCAACATATAGTTTACAGTATTGTAAAATGTAATCATGGTATATTGTGCCATATAAAATCAAATGTAACAAACAGAAACTCTGGGTTTCGCAAATAGCAGATTTCTCTTATTCATAAGTAAACACGCTGATTCCATTGATTTTCAAAGCAAGCCGTTTGATTATGTCTTCATTCTTTTTTAAGCATGGTTGACTTTTAATCCATTTAGGCCTGACGTCGTAATTTAAAATCAGTTTTCTGAAAAACCTCATGTTTCTTTATCAGTGGTGATCAAGATTTCATGTCAAGGACCCCACAAATGACATGTAATTGGCCACTGAGCCCCATCTGAAATTATGTAGTTCCAGGAAACTCCCCAGAAGCAAAGATTTGAGTTAAAAACGTTCTGAAAGAATATATATCAAAAATAGCAGATCTACAAGCTCATAGTGCGCCACCGAGTGGCGCACTATGAGCTTGTAGATCTGCTATTTTTCAACAGCTAAAGCATAACGTAATGCTTTAAAAACGCCAAAAGGGGTTCCCGCCCAGAATGGGTTAAATGAGGCGAGGGAATTTGAAATACAACGGGGAGGCCCGCGTCTTGTCAAGGTTGCTTGCACGTACACATAATATTTGCCGGCTGTGCTTAATGTGGCAAATGGCTTTTGATGCATAGTTTGATTTACATAACTTGGGAGGAGGGGATGCGGTAAAGGATTCCCTCAGCACCAAAGGACATGGAAAGTGATGCAGTGTATTAACCCATTTTGACCTGGGGACGATTCTACAAAATGTCTTCATGACAGTTTTCTGAAAAAAAAACCCATGTTTCTATGTCAGTGGTTCTCAAACATATTCATGTCAAGGACCCCCAAAAATATATGACATTGGCCGCCGAAAATATGTTTTTTCCAGGGACCCTCCCCAGTAGCAAAGATTTGAGTTAAAAACTCGCTCTGCAACAATACATATTCAAAGATTTCAGGCACATTTTCACGATTTTTCAAAAATAGCAGACCTACAAGCTCGTAGCGCGGCACTCGGTGCCGCGCTATGAGCTTGTAGATCTGCTATTTTTCAATAGCTAAAGCATAACATGATGCTTGGAACACCCTCCCGCCCAGAATGTATTAATGACTGACTCTTCTCCCTGGCGAGGAATCAAACAGAAATCTCAAGCAGGACACACAGAGCGTGAAGCCCACAAAGGGAGATCTGACAGATTCCAGCATCACAGCAGGCACTGAATGAAGGATAAGGCTATGACCTTCTTATACTCCAGTTTCTTCCTTTTTCTGTTTTGTGAACACACAAAAATATTATCACATCTGATCACAAACATACATGCAACAATTTATCGATTAAATGTTTTTTAACAGAAGAAAAAACAGAAAAACAGCTTGACATAACTACTATAGTACAGCATAGTAGAGCCTCTACACATATATTGCAATTTACAATTTACAATTTAGGCATTTAGCAGACGCTCTTAATCCAGAGCGACTTACATTTAAGCAAGAACAAAAGCATGGGAATACATCACATAAAAGCATTTATCATGAAACATGCGTAAGCTAAGAAAGTAACAGTGGAATATCTATATAATGAAACTATACATACACTATACATATAAACTATACATATTTATTACTATGCTATACATATGTACTATGGCGTGCTATGACTATATACAATACAATTATAGTGCCGTCTACATAACATGCTATAAGTCTGTGTCAAATGCTATCTAAGCCAACAGAAATGCTATCTAAGGGGTTAGGGTAAGTGCTATGGGCCATGATGGAGTCTGAAGAGGTGGGTTTTCAGGCTACGGCGGATATTGAAACACTATATTTGAAACACCCAAATACAATATCACAGAAGTCCATCTAAGTATGAAACTTTCCATTTTAATTGTAACCTTGCGGTCATTTCTTCCATTATATAAACCTGATTCAGACTCTGCTTCCAATGCGTTATAGTAGGTGTCTTTATTTCCTTCCAATTTACTGTTATCATTTTCTTAGCAATCAGTAAAAGTATCCTTAATATGTAACTCCACTCTGTGCTTTTTGAGTGGTGCAACCAACTAGATGCTGAATCCGCCTCGGGGCACATGCATATGCAATAGGGGCGGGTGAAGTGGGGCTGCGCCAGGCTAGCAACCAACAGCAACCACCACAATGTCCCTATGGGACTATGGGACTATTTGTACGTCTCTATTTGTACGTCTCTAAATGTTTTGATGAATTGAACAAAGTGTAATGCTTAATTGGGTCGTCCACTCACAGTTAACAGTCTTTTGTATTGAGTTTGTGCTTGAAATGTACTGTAATTCTGCAAACTGTTAATACATATTTCAATCAATCAATCAATCAATCAAAGACTATGTACTTAACTGTCCCAATGTTTAGAGTACCAGTAGGGGCAAACCTGGCGCTGTTGTGCCGGAAACAGAGAGAGAGAGATAGTGTTGTACTGTTGCCCATGCTACGTAATTACACAGAGAGAGAGAGAGAGAGAGAGAGAGAGAGAGAGGCAGGGGGAGAGGGGAGTTGCACCACTCAGTTCACACGGGTGTGATTTTTTTTTTTAAAGGTCTTAATGGGAATCACTTAATGATTTTGTCTAAAGAAAACTCAAACTTGTGTTTCAAGATCTCTCCCTATATCAGACTGATATCACTGCTGTTCTCGTCATCAACCAGTTTATGCAGAACGGCTTCTAACCCATTCTGGCCTGAGATCAGATTCATACGAGGTTTCCACTGGACACACACACTGGTCTGATTAACCCATTCTGACCTGAGATCAGATTCTAAAAATGTCAGTCGTTCTTCGATTTTTCAAAAATAGCAGACCTACAAGCTCGTAGCGCGCCACTCGGTGGCGCGCTATGAGCTTGTAGATCTGCTATTTTTCAATAGCTAAAGCATAACATGATGCTAACACCAAAATGGGTTCCCCGTTCAGAATGGGCTAAATACCACTCAGAGGATCGATAAAGAATGTTTGTGTATATATTCCCCCTCTCAGCCTCTGACTGCACAAAGCCCCCATCATTCACCCAGATTGCATTAGCAGTGAGATATAAAGGGGCTATATGTTTTCGTTCTTGGCCATTTGAAGCACACAGGGAATTTATGTGTGTTGTTGGTCCCCCCATTAATATTAAACATAACTAATGAGGTGTGATTATTCTGTGTACTTATGGTACTTACTGCAGGACAGTAGGCTAAAGTTGAAGAGCTAGCCTCTATCAAGCTGGCTTCATGCTACAGTAATGGCACTCTTGCTTAACCCATCTTTACCTGACAACAGATTCTACAAAATGTCTTCTAAATCATGACAGTTTTCTAGAAAAACCCATGTTTCTATGTCAGTGGTTCTCACAGGGTTAAAACCCTATGTTTCTATGTCAGTGGTGCTCAAACTATTTCATGTCAAGAACCCCCAAATATAAATAGTAATTGGCCGCCGACCCCCATCTGAAAATATGTTGTTCCAGGGACCTCCCGCCCAGAAGCAAAGATATGAGTTAAAAAACGTTCGCTCTGAAAGAATATATTCAAACGTTTTGGCCACATTTTCACATTTTTTCAAAAATAGCAGAAAATAGCAAACCTACAAGCAGACCTACAAGCAGATCTACAAGCTCGTAGCGCGCCACTCGGTGGCACGCTACGAGCTTGTAGATCTGCTATTTTTCAATAGCTATAGAGTACAACATAATGCTTGTTACAACACCAAAAGGGGTTCCCGCCCAGAATGGCTTAACTTCTGTTTCAATGCCTGTGGGCATTTTGCTGCCTCCAGAAAAAAGACGTAACCATTTGTAACAGCAGGAGAATCTAACGGTGAACTATCCTCCTCTCCTCTGGAGCACCGTCAGGATATTTGGAATGTTTTACAGTAATTGGCAGCAGAGCTATACTGTACACTATAGTCATGATCAGTGTAAAACTATCCTGCTGATCCATCTGTATAGGGATGGACCTGAATTTTATATGAACACAGATTATGAATCATAATATGTGTTGCCATATATATACTATAGTACAGCTCTACAGTAGGTACAGTATTGATGGCCTGCCATTCTTCCACACCATCATAATAATAATCATGTCTTTTCTTCTCCCTCCGTCCTCTCTCTCTCTTGCACGCACGCACGCACGCACGCACGCACGCACGCACGCACGTGGCCCTAAAATGTACAGCAGCCGCTTAGGAATTGGAAGATTACCGGTTCAATCCCTGGCTCCTGTCTTAACCCATTTCGGGTGGGGACCCCTTTTGGTGTTAGCATCATGTTGTGCTTTAGCTATTGAAAAATAGCAGATCTACAAGCTCATAGCTCGAGCTTGTAAGTCTGCTATTTTTGAAGAAACGTGAAAATGTGCCTCAAATTTGGAATATATTTTTTCAGAACAAACGTTTTTAACTCAAATCTTTTCTTCTCGGGAGGTCCCTGGAACAACATATTTTCAGATGGGGGTCGGAGGCCAATTACAGATAATTTTTGGGGGTCCTTGACATGAAATATTGAGTGATACAGGTCTAGAAACATATAGGTATTTCAGAAAACTGTCAGGATTTAGAAGACAATTTTTCTTAGGCCTAAATGGGTTAATGTCGAAGTGTCCTCGAGCAAAGATGTGATTATGGGTGTGAAGGTAAAAGCTATTCAAAACCACTTATGAAATGCATGAACAGCAAACAACAAAAGCCCACGTGTTCACAGCAGGTAACCGCTGGAAGCTATCAATTGATTTTTGTTGAATCAATATCTGAGGTGTGCTGCTGCCTGGCTGAAATAATCAGAAGTTGCAAGCCGTGGCAGGATTGGTTCATTGTCTTGCTCAAGGACACTTCTTTTCTGAGCCTGGATATGCTTCTCAAAGACAACGTTTGAATTTTAGTTTTTAAATGTTCGCCTATAATGACATCATGCCCCAAATGCTGTCACTTCAAATGCTTCCTGGGAAAATTGCTATAGTGAACGCCTTGGTATTTAGTGGAAGCTGTCGATCTGGGATCCCTTCATTCAGCTTTCAGACCATGGCTAACTTTATGCTGCAGTTTCACCGCTCTATTGCATTGCACAATAATAGTGAAATAGGGTCAAATATAATGATGACCGTTTAAAGAGATTAGCATTAAATACGTTTCTATTACTTCTGTAGCAGCAGGGTGGGTGAAAGCAGCAGCTGCACACTTGGTTGCTTCTCATTTATCATCATTGTCTGAAGGCTTATGGCCGATTCATACTCCTATTTTAGAGCCGAATAACAGTGGGTTCGGCGCTGTAGAGCCTACAATGTGACGTCATTTGAGGTCCTGAAGTCGGCTCTTCGGTGCTACTGAAAATTTCTGACGAGCCGAAATCATTTCGGCACTACAGCGCCGAAACAGCGGTAAAATAGGAGTATGAATCTGTCCGTCCGTTCATGTGTCCGTTCGTCTGTCCGTCGGTCCATCAATTTTTCCAGAACGGCCTGTTATAGCGCCACCATGAGGCAGAGTCCTGTTATAGCACCACCATGACGCAGTGTCCATGCAACGCTTCACACAGATCACTGAAAACATATACCTGCATGATCTGCGTGAAATGTTGCATGGACACCCCCTAGAGGCCAAGGACACACCTTTGACCTGTATCTTTCACATCTGACTTTTATAGCGCCACCAGGAGGCTGACCTTGATATTACTACTCCAGATTCTGTCTAAAATAATCGTTACACATTATCTCTATAGTCAAGACGGATCTGTCTGATATTGCATATTCCATCCTAATTGGCTAACATCGGCTTTCAAAGTTTGTTTACTGGTGAAATAATTCACAATTAAATATTGTACTCTGTGTAATTTTAGAATGTCACAGTAATAAAACTAGAAGAAAAGTGCCCCTTGGGGGCAAATATAAATTCACTAAAATTACATAACTACACATGGAAGTGTAACATTTGGCATGGAGTATCCTGACACATAGGGGTAAGTAGCAGAATAGGAGTTTGTATTGTTAAATATGACCTACATCATCCCCAGAAACACAAAAATATATATACTGTCCGATAGCAACAACACATTATGGTTAATATCACTGCCTCACTTGTATATAGAAATCTTTCCATATAAGCTTCAATTCGAGCCCAAGATTACCTTTCTATCTTCAAAATTACTCTTTCTGTCGCCAAAAGTCTGCACTATACTATAAAATATACTATACTATAAAATGTGGCATGGAGTGCCCAGTTTGGGACATATGAATAAACTTGACCTTGACCTATACAGTACCTTAAATCGGTGGAAATGGTATATTCAGTCAGTATCAGCTATAGATTTGGAATAATATGAATGAATCACTGAGTTTGAACTGACTCCACATTATGGAATATTTCTTGCTGTTTCTTACTTGAATAATGTTAAAAAGTTGGCAGTGTCCCAGCTATCATTTTTATGCAAATTAGTGCCGCCATCAAATTAGTGCCGGCATTTGAGCCACGGACCACCATTTGATGAGATTTTGCCTCTCAGACCCAAAACGTAGAATATGTTGTCGTCGTCAGATTCCATGGATAGACAGTGTTACACACTTCAGCACCATGGATAGCTCCTACACAGTGTTACACACTTCAGCACCATGGATAGCTCCTACACAGTGTTACACACTTCAGCACCAAGGATAGCTCCTACACAGTGTTACACACTTCAGCACCATGGATAGCTCCTACACAGTGTTACACACTTCAGCACCATGGATAGCTCCTACACAGTGTTACACACTTCAGCACCATGGATAGCTCCTACAGTGTTACACACTTCAGCACCATGGATAGCTCCTACACAGTGTTACACACTTCAGCACCATGGATAGCTCCTACACAGTGTTACACACTTCAGCACCATGGATAGCTCCTACACAGTGTTACACACTGCAGCACCATGGATAGCTCCTACACAGTGTTACACACTTCAGCACCATGGATAGCTCCTACACAGTGTTACACACTTCAGCACCATGGATAGCTCCTACACAGTGTTACACACTTCAGCACCATGGATCGCTCCTACACAGTGTTACACACTTCAGCACCATGGATAGCTCCTACACAGTGTTACACACTTCAGCACCATGGATAGCTCCTACACTGTTACACACTTCAGCACCATGGATAGCTCCTACACAGTGTTACACACTTCAGCACCATGGATAGCCCATTTTGGGCGGGAACCCCTTTTGGTGTTTTAAGCATTATTTTATACTTCGGTGCCACGCTATACGAGCTTGTGGGTCTGCTATTTTTGAAAAATCGTGAAAATGTTTTTATGGAACTGTTCCATATTGTGTAGCACAGTGGTTTCATTTCAAAGACCCCCCGGCCATAACCCTTATGTGTCCATTTGGTTCCATTTTGTACACTCTCAGAGTTGCACACCCGTAAGGGGCCCTGGCCTGGATATCATCAGCGGCTCATTTGCCGCCCTGAGACTGGAAGGCCGTGGGTTAGATCCCCCAGCCGGGTCATACCAAAGGGTTGGATTGGGGTCCCTGGACGAGGAATACTGTAATGGATTGTGTGTATTTTGTTCTGCAGAGTGCAGGCCATTCTATAATGCAGTGGTTCCCAAACTTTTTCGTGTCAAGGACCCCCAAATGAACATGTATTAGGCAAGGTTATAATAGTTTTGTTTTTTTCATTATAGTTTAGTTTTAGTTAGTTTTGACATATTTTTTTCTAATTCAGTTTTAGTTAGTTTTTAGAGCGGGTTTGCTAGTTTTTATTTAGTTTTTATTTTGGTGAGAATGCTTAGTTTTAGTTTAGTTTTAGTTTAGTTGTAGTTTAGTTTTAGTTTTTTTCGTACTTTGGTTTAGAGTTAGCGTGGCTACATGCTGCCGTACGGTGCTGAAAACTGTCGTAAAACTTGTTGGAGAAATGAGGAAATTAATCTAATGAATTTAAAAGGATTATAATATAAATATCCGAAAGGCATATACATATTGATAAAAACTAAAACTAAGCGTATTTTGTCTATAATTTCAGTTAGTTTTGAGGACACACAATACAGTTTCAGTTTAGTTATCGTTTTTTAATTTATTTTTAGTTTTTATTAGTTTCAGTTAACTCAGTTTTTTTAATTCTAGTTTTCGTTTTTTAGTTAGTTTTAGTTAACTATTATAACCTTGGTATTAGGCCACGGACCCCCCCCATTTGAAAACATATGCCAGTGACCCCGATAAGGGAGGATTTGTATGGCTCTAGCAGTGATTCCGAAACACATTCATTTCATGGAACCCCCCCCCCCCCCCCAGTTTCACACGCATTATGCTACGGATCCCTGATTTAATGGCATTTCTATCTCTGGGACCCCAATTTATATTGTAAAACCACTGTTAATTTAACTCTGAGAGTGTACAAATGGAACCAAATGGACCCGTTAGGGTCCATTGCAATAAAGCATTGCAATAAAGGTTTTTAAGTATGCAATAAAGCATACTTAAAAACCCAGCATCTGTCTTGATACCTTATTTGTAAAGTTATATGAAATGATCACCAGCTCAGTTGCCTTGTAGTTCCAGTGTCGATCCGCCCTGAGACTTTCTGGGAGGTCTGGGGCCTGTTATACCAAAGAGAGAAAATGGGACCAAGTGCCTCCCTGCTTGCCACAGCTGAGTCTTAACCGGCCACAGCTGAGTCTTAACCGGCCACAGCTGAGTCTTAACCGGCCACAGCTGAGTCTTAACCGGCCACAGCTGAGTCTTAACCGGCCACGTACTGTAGGACTAACAGGATGTCGTAGTTATGGGCAGTGCATCATCATGTCCAGGGGGTGTACTTGTACATCAAGCTGCCTCACGCTACAGGAACAGGAGATAGGCTCCTGCCCCTATGGGCCTCATGGCTACAGGAACAGGAGATAGGCTCCTGCCCCTATGGGCCTCATGGCTACAGAAACAGGAGATAGGCTCCTGCCCCTATGGGCCTCATGGCTACAGAAACAGGAGATAGGCTCCTGCCCCTATGGGCCCCATGGCTACAGAAACAGGAGATAGGCTCCTGCCCTATGGGCCTCATGGCTACAGGAACAGGAGATAGGCTCCTGCCCTATGGGCCTCATGGCTACAGAAACAGGAGATAGGCTCCTGCCCCTATGGGCCTCATGGCTACAGAAACAGGAGATAGGCTCCTGCCCCTATGGGCCTCATGGCTACAGGAACAGGAGATAGGCTCCTGCCCCTATGGGCCTCATGGCTACAGAAACAGGAGATAGGCTCCTGCCCCTATGGGCCTCATGGCTACAGAAACAGGAGATAGGCTCCTGCCCCTATGGGCCTCATGGCTACAGAAACAGGAGATAGGCTCCTGCCCCTATGGGCCCCATGGCTACAGAAACAGGAGATAGGCTCCTGCCCTATGGGCCTCATGGCTACAGGAACAGGAGATAGGCTCCTGCCCTATGGGCCTCATGGCTACAGAAACAGGAGATAGGCTCCTGCCCCTATGGGCCTCATGGCTACAGAAACAGGAGATAGGCTCCTGCCCTGTGGGCCTCATGGCTACAGAAACAGGAGATAGGCTCCTGCCCTATGGGCCTCATGGCTACAGAAACAGGAGATAGGCTCCTGCCCCTATGGGCCTCATGGCTACAGAAACAGGAGATAGGCTCCTGCCCCTATGGGCCTCATGGCTACAGAAACAGGAGATAGGCTCCTGCCCCTATGGGCCTCATGGCTACAGAAACAGGAGATAGGCTCCTCCTGCCCTATGGGCCTCATGGCTACAGAAACAGGAGATAGGCTCCTGCCCCTATGGGCCTCATGGCTACAGAAACAGGAGATAGGCTCCTACCCCTATGGGCCTCATGGCTACAGAAACAGGAGATAGGCTCCTGCCCCTATGGGCCTCATGGCTACAGAAACAGGAGATAGGCTCCTGCCCTATGGGCCTCATGGCTACAGAAACAGGAGATAGGCTCCTGCCCCTATGGGCCTCATGGCTACAGAAACAGGAGATAGGCTCCTGCCCTGTGGGCCTCATGGCTACAGAAACAGGAGATAGGCTCCTGCCCTATGGGCCTCATGGCTACAGAAACAGGAGATAGGCTCCTGCCCCTATGGGCCTCATGGCTACAGAAACAGGATATAGGCTCCTGCCCCTATGGGCCTCATGGCTACAGGAACAGGAGATAGGCTCCTGCCCCTATGGGCCTCATGGCTACAGAAACAGGAGATAGGCTCCTGCCCTGTGGGCCTCATGGCTACAGAAACAGGAGATAGGCTCCTGCCCCTATGGGCCTCATGGCTACAGGAACAGGAGATAGGCTCCTGCCCCTATGGGCCTCATGGCTACAGAAACAGGAGATAGGCTCCTGCCCTGTGGGCCTCATGGCTACAGAAACAGGAGATAGGCTCCTGCCCCTATGGGCCTCATGGCTACAGAAACAGGAGATAGGCTCCTGCCCTATGGGCCTCATGGCTACAGAAACAGGAGATAGGCTCCTGCCCCTATGGGCCTCATGGCTACAGAAACAGGAGATAGGCTCCTGCCCCTATGGGCCTCATGGCTACAGAAACAGGAGATAGGCTCCTCCTGCCCTATGGGCCTCATGGCTACAGAAACAGGAGATAGGCTCCTGCCCCTATGGGCCTCATGGCTACAGAAACAGGAGATAGGCTCCTACCCCTATGGGCCTCATGGCTACAGAAACAGGAGATAGGCTCCTGCCCCTATGGGCCTCATGGCTACAGAAACAGGAGATAGGCTCCTGCCCCTATGGGCCTCATGGCTACAGAAACAGGAGATAGGCTCCTGCCCTATGGGCCTCATGGCTACAGAAACAGGAGATAGGCTCCTGCCCCTATGGGCCTCATGGCTACAGAAACAGGAGATAGGCTCCTGCCCTATGGGCCTCATGGCTACAGAAACAGGAGATAGGCTCCTGCCCCTATGGGCCTCATGGCTACAGAAACAGGAGATAGGCTCCTGCCCTGTGGGCCTCATGGCTACAGAAACAGGAGATAGGCTCCTGCCCTATGGGCCTCATGGCTACAGAAACAGGAGATAGGCTCCTGCCCCTATGGGCCTCATGGCTACAGAAACAGGAGATAGGCTCCTGCCCTGTGGGCCTCATGGCTACAGAAACAGGAGATAGGCTCCTGCCCTATGGGCCTCATGGCTACAGAAACAGGAGATAGGCTCCTGCCCCTATGGGCCTCATGGCTACAGAAACAGGATATAGGCTCCTGCCCCTATGGGCCTCATGGCTACAGGAACAGGAGATAGGCTCCTGCCCCTATGGGCCTCATGGCTACAGAAACAGGAGATAGGCTCCTGCCCTGTGGGCCTCATGGCTACAGAAACAGGAGATAGGCTCCTGCCCCTATGGGCCTCATGGCTACAGAAACAGGAGACAGGCTCCTGCCCCTATGGGCCTCATGGCTACAGAAACAGGAGATAGGCTCCTGCCCTGTGGGCCTCATGGCTACAGAAACAGGAGATAGGCTCCTGCCCCTATGGGCCTCATGGCTACAGAAACAGGAGATAGGCTCCTGCCCCTATGGGCCTCATGGCTACAGAAACAGGAGATAGGCTCCTGCCCCTATGGGCCTCATGGCTACACAAACAGGAGACAGGCTCCTGCCCTGTGGGCCTCATGGCTACAGAAACAGGAGACAGGCTCCTGCCCTGTGGGCCTCATGGCTACAGAAACAGGAGATAGGCTCCTGCCCCTATGGGCCTCATGGCTACAGAAACAGGAGACAGGCTCCTGCCCCTATGGGCCTCATGGCTACAGAAACAGGAGATAGGCTCCTGCCCTGTGGGCCTCATGGCTACAGAAACAGGAGATAGGCTCCTGCCCCTATGGGCCTCATGGCTACAGAAACAGGAGATAGGCTCCTGCCCCTATGGGCCTCATGGCTACAGAAACAGGAGATAGGCTCCTGCCCCTATGGGCCTCATGGCTACACAAACAGGAGACAGGCTCCTGCCTTGCCACAGGCACATGTGGTCACTTTAAGAATAGTTTCACTGAGATCCTTGACCCTCAAAACAGGTCTAGGTCTAGACAGCTAATTTGTTAATTTAAGTGCAATTTTGGCTGAGGTTTAGTGAACATCGTTTCTTTATATAATTGCGGCACTAATTTGCATAAAATTGATAGATGGATCACGGAACACTTTGGCTACTTTTAACATAGCTCATTCAAGTAAGAAATATTCCACAATGTGGACTCGGTTCAAACTCAGTCATTCATTCATTTTTTTCTTCATTTATCTCTGATACTGACTGACTGAATATACAATTTACACCGGTTTCAGGTAGTGCAGAGTTTTGGCTACAGAAAGAGTAATTTTCAAGATAGAATGGTCATATTGGGCTTAAATTGAAGCTTAGGGATATGAGTTTTCTATATAAAAGTGAGGCAGTGATATTCACCATAATGTGCTGGCAAATAATAACCGTCTGTGTTATTTGTTAAGCGGACAGTATATTTATTTGTGTTTCTGGAGATAATGTATATATTACAGTATATATATATTAAACAATTCAATGGTAGCAAGCCCCAAAATCCTATTCTGCTATACTTACCCCCATGTGTCAGCATACTCCATGCCAAATGCCACACTCCCATGTGTATTTATATAATGTTAGTGAATTAATATTTGCATAATTTGCACACAATTTCGCCAGAGACATATACGAAAAAAGGGTTTTTTGGAGCCCCTGAAACCAAACGGCTCCGAGTTCGGGGTGTTCCCTTCAGTTTGAGATGTCCCACGGTATATCTAACAGGAACTAATAGTGGGAAAAAGGTAGCAAAGAATTGTATGAGGGCTCCCAGACTATTTGGATCAAATCTAAAAGACTAATATAAAAAAAAGAGTGTTGGACACAAACAGGCCTCCTGGTGGCGCTGGAAGAAGCAGAATTGAAAAAGGCAGGCCAGATGTTTGTCCTTAATTGGGCTGTAGGGAGTGCATGTGCACACAACGTTCTGTGCATACAAAGTTCATCAGGATCGGGACTCAAACCCACAACACATTGTCATCATGCTGGATTACCATGCAAGGTGCCTGGACCGCTAACATGCATTTTAACTTCACTTTGCACAGCTTGGAAGGAACACTGCACTGTGGACACGCTGTACTGGCCTTTGAATATCGCCACTTTATCCACCATGTCTCCTTGCTCTGTTTATTTCCCTTTGTTCACTGTGGCTATGCTCCTGCTTAGGTTCTGTTTATTTTCCTTTGTTCACTGTGGCTATGCTCCTGCTTAGGTTCTGTTCACTGTGGCTATGCTCCTGCTTAGGTTCTGTTTATTTCCCTTTGTTCACTGTGGCTATGCTCCTGCTTAGGTTCTGTTTATTTTCCTCTGTTCACTGTGGCTATGCTCCTGCTTAGGTTCTGTTTATTTTCCTCTGTTCACTGTGGCTATGCTCCTGCTTAGGTTCTGTTTATTTTCCTTTGTTCACTGTGGCTATGCTCCTGCTTAGGTTCTGTTTATTTTCCTTTGTTCACTGTGGCTATGCTCCTGCTTAGGTTCTGTTGCATGGGGGGGTGCTGTGAATAGCAATTCACAGCACGTTGCATAGTGACACGTTGTGAGCAAAACATGTACATTGTAGGTACTAGGCACGTGCCTCCATTGTACCACGGAGTAACAAAAGTTCTCCGAGATGGGCTTCATATACAGACGGTGTACTTTGTGAACTCTACTTTGGTGTTCTCAGGAAACGTTCCCCCTTCAGGCGTTCCCGTTCAGCAGTCTCCCATCATCCTGCACCTGTTGTCTGTTTATCCCATTCTGACCTGAGATCAGATTCTAAAAAAATGTCTGTTTGTAAATGACAGTTTTCTGGAAAAGCTATGTTTCTATGTCAGTCGTTCTTCGATAATAAAAAAAAATAGCAGACCTACAAGCTCATAGCGCGCCACTCGGTGGCGCGCTATGAGCTTGTAGGTCTGCTATTTTTCAATAGCTAAAGCATAGCATAATGCTAACACCCAAAAGGGGGTCCCGCACAGAATGGGCTATGCTTGCCAACTTGCTGACTTGCCACTGCAATTGCAATGCAATGTGATGAGGTTCAGCTTTCTATCTCGCTGCCACTGAATACGTGGAATAACTGGATGCTGTTTTTTTTTTGAAGGGATTTGGAAAATACTGCAAATCTTTCTTGACTGATGATGAATCTGACAAGTTCAACTGGTTTCCTTTCTTTATCTTTTCAACTACGGTAACCTTCCTCTTGGAGAAAGAACTCTTCCTCCCCCAGGCTACTATTTCACTGACATTCTGTGTGTTCTGTGGGGTTTCTATCTCCTGAACCACATGGGGCAAATATTGCTCACGAGGAGGAGGCCTTAACCCATTCTGACCTGAGATCAGATTCATACGAGGTTTCCACTGGGACACACACTGGTCTGATGAACCCATTCTGACCTGAGATCAGATTCTAAAAATGTCAGTCGCTCTTCGATTTTTCAAAAATAGCAGACCTACAAGCTCGTAGCGCGCCACTCGGTGGCGCGATATGAGCTTGTAGATCTGCTATTTTTCAATAGTTAAAGCATAAAGTAATGCTAACACCAAAAGGCGTTCCCGTTCAGAATGGATTAACAAACACAAGGCTCAAAGTGCATGCTGTAAAAAGGGGGGGGGGGGAAAGAAAATCATTCTATTAATTAATGGCGTAAGTAACCCATTTTGAGCGGGAACCCCATTTGGTGTTTTAAGCTCATAGCGCGAGTGCCGCGCTACGAGCTTGTATAGGTCTGCTATTTTCTTGAGAAATCGTGAAAATGTGGCGCAAATCTTTGAATATATATTCTTTCAGAAGCGAACGTTTTCAACTCAAATCTTTGCTTCTGGAGGAGGGGTCCCCATGGAACAACATATTTTCAGATGGGGGGGGGGGTCGACAGCCAATTATATCATCTTTTTTTTTCAGAAAACTGTCAGGATTTTTAGAAGACATTTTGTAGAATCATTCTCAGGTCTAACGTGAACCCCTTTTGGTGTTTTAACTAAGCATTATGTTATACTTTATAGCTATTGAAAAATAGCAGATCTACAAGCTCGTAGCGAGTGGCGCGCTACGAGCTTGTAGGTCTGCTATAGTTTTGAAAAATCGTGAAAATGTGGCACAAACATTTGAATATAATATTGGACGTCGGGTCTAAAGGGGTTAAGGGTTTGTCAGCGGCGTGCCACTGGCTGACAGCGATAGATGAGGTGCTTGATTCGGCAGCGCACACACAGTGCCATGTTTCATAATGAATGGCAGCGATTAACCAGCTACGTTTTGGCGGTGACGGCCGACGGCCGGGCAGCGGGGCCACCTGACGGCCGGGCAGCGGGGCCACCTGACGGCCGGGCAGCGGGGCCACCTGACGGCCGGGCAGCGGGGCCACCTGACGGCCGACGGCCGGGCAGCGGGGCCACCTGCCGGGCAGCGGGGCCACCTGACGGGCAGCGGGGCCACCTGACGGGCAGCGGGGCCACCTGACGGGCAGCGGGGCCACCTGACGGGCAGCGGGGCCACCTGACGGCCACCTGCCGGGCAGCGGGGCCACCTGACGGCCGGGCAGCGGGGCCACCTGACGGCCGACGGCCGGGCAGCGGGGCCACCTGACGGGCAGCGGGGCCACCTGACGGGCAGCGGGGCCACCTGACGGCCACCTGCCGGGCAGCGGGGCCACCTGTAAAGGCAGCGGGGCCACCTGACGGGCAGCGGGGCCACCTGACGGCCACCTGCCGGGCAGCGGGGCCACCTGTAAAGGCAGCGGGGCCACCTGACGGGCAGCGGGGCCACCTGACGGCCACCTGCCGGGCAGCGGGGCCACCTGTAAAGGCAGCGGGGCCACCTGACGGCCACCTGCCGGGCAGCGGGGCCACCTGTAAAGGCAGCGGGGCCACCTGACGGCCACCTGCCGGGCAGCGGGGCCACCTGTAAAGGCAGCGGGGCCACCTGTAAAGGCAGCGGGGCCACCTGTAAAGGCAGCGGGGCCACCTGTAAAGGCAGCGGGGCCACCTGTAAAGGCCTGGCTTTACACTCGTCTGTCCTGCCCTTGTTTTCCCGCCGGCGTGGCCTTTTATCTCTCCCCAACACTTCTCTTTCATTATTGTGACCTTCCTCGTTTTAGCCCATTCTGAACGGGCACCCATTTTGGTGTCAGCATCATGTCGTGCTTCAGCTATTGAAAAATAGCAGACCTACAAGCTCATAGCGCGCCACCGAGTGGCGCGCTATGAGCTTGTAGGTCTGCCATTTTTGAAAAATCGAAGAACGACTGACATTTTTAGAATCTGATCTCAGGTCAGAATGGGTTAATCAGACCAGTGTGTGTGTGTCCAGTGGAAACCTCGTATGAATCTGATCTCAGGTCAGAATGGGTTAACTCACACGTTTTAATTTCACTGGCTCTCTCTCTCTCCTCCCCTTCTGTGCATATTATACTGAACCTCCCACCCGCTAAAACAACCAGGAAATTAATGTCAGCCAATTTGGCTTTGGAAAATACTGTCTTTATCTCATATGGAGAACGCTGCATGCTGTCGCCCGATTGGGCCGACGTTTAGCAGGATAAACTGGGAAAGAGAGAGAGAGAGAGTGTTCTGTGTTGTTCCCTAGCCACACACATTGCCTTTTAAAAACGCCTCATGAAAACAAATGCACACCGTCTGTGTTAGCTGTCATTATTCATTAGCTGGAAAGCCTTAGTACACCAATAACCCATTTTGGGCGGGAGCCCATTTTGGTATTAGCATTATGTAATGCTTTACACCGAGTGGCGCGCTACGAGCTTGTAGGTCTGCTATTTTTTGAAGAATCGTGAAAAGTGACATGAAAGTGTTTTGAGAACGACTGACATAGAAAAACTGCTTTTTCAAGAAAACAGTCAGGATTTAGATATTTTTTGAATGGTTCCCGGGTCAGAATGGGATAAAGTGGCTCCGGTGTATAAATGCGTTCTCGTTAGCTTTATTGGCGCCGGTGTTTTAGCTCATGAACCCAGTCCAGCTGCACCGTGTTGGCCCAGCAGGAGAGACTGTAAATGGAACAGAAAATGTAATTTTACCTCTGGATGTGTGTATATATGATGGAGTAAATGGAGCTCAGACTCTGATTGGGTGAGAATCACATGCACAGACAGAGCATATGGGCTCCCACCACGAGCATTAGTGCTGAGCAAAGTGCAATTTCCTGTCTCACTAAAAGGGCGATTAGGTTTTGACCTGTCAGTCTCAGCACTGGCCTGAGAAATTAGGCCTACGGCCAACATGTCAAGTGGAATTATTTGTGCTCTTGAACTGAACATATCCCATTCTGACCGGGCACCCATTTTGGTGTCGGCATCATGTTATGCTTTAGCTATTTAAAAATAGCAGATCTACAAGCTCATATCGCGCCACCGAGTGGCGCGATACGAGCTTGTAGGTCTGCTATTTTTTGAAAAATCGAAGAAGGACTGACATTTTTTTAATCTGATCTCAGGTCAGAATGGGTTAATCAGACCAGTGTGTGTCCGGCGGAAACCTCGTATGAATCTGATCTCAGGTCAGAATGGGATATAGATGGCATACGCTGCAAACCTTTTGAAATGCAACTCTTTAGGGCCTATATATTTCCCCTCTGCATGAATCTACTTTATTTACAACCTTATTAGCAACCAGAAAAGCAACCAGAAGGCTCATTAAAATCCAATTCTCCTGGACCTTTTTTTTTAACCCATTCTGACCTGAGATCAGATTCATACGAGGTTTCCACTGGACACACGCTGGTCTGACGAACCCATTCTGATCTGAGATCAGATTCTAAAAATGTCAGTCGTTCTTTGATTTCTTTCAAAAATAGCAGACCTACAAGCTCGTATCGCGCCACTCGGTGGCGCGATATGAGCTTGTAGATCTGCTATTTTTCAATAGCTAAAGCATAACATGATGCTGACACCAAAATGGGTGCCCGGTCAGAATGGGTTAAACCGAGAATATGGCATGAGATATTAAACATCTTTCAATTTCCTTTTGAATATTGAGCATATAAGAACCATCTAAGTCCATCATTTATTCTGATCTATCTGTCCGGGTCCCCTCTATCCATAATTTATACATTATGGATAATTATTGTGGACTTGGACGGTTCTTCGTTTTCAACTGTTCGTTGTTGAGGTGTAAAGGAGAGGTGGAGGTTGTGGTGCTATAGCTATGGGAAGGGAGGGACTGTCTGTAATACTTTAATTTCCTTTCATAAGCGCATTAAAGGAGAATTCCATACTAAAAGGCTTTCTTACCTTTCTTTGTAGTTGTTACGTCCCCACCAAAGAGGTCCAGGTGTTATTTTGTGCAAAAGCTCCTTATTGGCTATTTCCCCTACCATAAGCCCTAAATGAATTGCATTGAATTGAATGGGAATTGAATGGGGCTATGGGGTGTTGTGCTAATTCGCTTATTTCCATCGCTCAAAATTATTATTTCTTTGTATATATCCTCTCTTCATAATGTAAATAATATCCCAAGCGGCACACTTTACTACTTCTTTCGATGGAAATAAGCGAACTAGCATAACACCCCATAGCCCCATTCAATTCCCATTCAATGCAATGCAATTCATTGAGGGCTTATGGTAGGGAAAATAGCCAATAAGGAGTTTTTGCACAAAAAAACACCTGGACCTCTTTGGTGGGGACGTAACAACTACAAAGAAAGGTAAGAAAGATAAGAAAGCATTCTAGCATGGAATTCTCCTTTAAGTCATTGTAAAGGTTTTGTTTTTCAAAGCTGGCATATATTTGTGATTTGAAACTTAGTTCAATACTTTGTCAAACTTGTTGTTCAACTACATTTACATGCCATGTTTGTTGGAGGATAACAACCATAAATCTCTCGGCATGAACAATATTTTCTTCAGTAAAAGTGTAAAAGTACATTAATCATAATATTTCACATAATAAACTGGCTTATTATAAGCATTCTGGTATTTTGGTTTATGCAAATACCCTTCTAATGTATACTGGTAAACATCTGCATGTTATACAGTGTACATACATCAAACATACTGTGCATCCATTTGTATTCAGCTGTGTGCAAAACTCCAGACTACTTAACCCATTCTGACCTGAGATCAGATTAAAAAAATGTCTTCTACATCGTGACAGTTTTCCATTCTGACCTGAGATCAGATTCTAAAAATGTCTTCTACATCGTGACAGTTTTCCATTCTGACCTGAGATCAGATTAAAAAAATGTCTTCTAAGTCAGTCGCTCTTCGATTTTTCAAAAACAGCAGACCTACACGCTCGTAGCGCGCCACTCGGTGGCGCGCTATGAGCTTGTAGATCTGCTATTTTTCAATAGCTAAAGCATGACATAGTGCTAACACCAAAATGGGTTCCCGTTCAGAATGGGATAATTGACATGGTGGAAAACTTAGTGTTTCAGGTTTGATGTTTGACAAACAAACCGAGAGATGATGCATATCATCAGGAATCCACTTTGATATACAATTCATGCAGCCGTCATCAAATATGCAGAGCGTATATAATGCCGCTGTAGCCCCAGTACAGTAAATGTTATTCCCTTACAGATCCACTGCACACACCAAACTAGCCCATTCTGACCTGAGATCAGATTCATACGAGGTTTCCACTGGGACACACACTGGTCTGATTAACCCATTCTGACCTGAGATCAGATTCTAAAAATGTCAGTCGTTCTTCGATTTTTCAAAAATAGCAGACCTACAAGCTCATAGCGCGCCACTCGGTGGCGCGCTATGAGCTTGTAGATCTGCTATTTTTCAATAGCTAAAGCATAACACGATGCTAACACCAAAATGTGTTCCCGTTCAGAATGGGCTAGGTAGAGAGTAGATAGAGATAAGATGGGTTAAAAATAATTCCAGCGACACATCCTGATTAGCGAAGACGCATATTAATGTAAGATCTCTCAGTAAGTCAGCATTTCTAATAGGTTGGCGATGACGAGGAAGTTAATAATAAAATGATCCCAATTCTGAATATTGAGGAGTAATAAAGGTATGTTTGATTGCATTACAAAACCTTTAGTGAATTACAATTGATGACCTAATACAATGAATGAAAAACATTTGTTTTCAATCCAGAGTAAAGGTTAAGCCTTATGTAAAAAGCTAAAAGTCCACAAGAGAAAAACACTATATATTTATTATTATTTATTATCCTACTCATGTAGGTCCGGTTACAGAGTACAAAACACAGATGTTGGCCTACAAAACAACCAAAGGTTTGGCACCCCATTGCTTCAAAGTCTCATCCAACCATACAACAACGAGTGTCTGCTACATGTATGGCTAAATTGTAGTTGTAATAATTCTCCTGTACTTCATAGTATGAATCACATAGGGGCGACTGTGGCTCAGGAGGTAGAGCAGGTCGTCCAATGATCCATGGGTCGGCGGTTCGAATCCCGGCTCCTCCTGTCTACATGTCGAAGTGTCCTTGGGCAAGACACTGAACCCCAAATTGCTCCCGATGTGCTGGTTGGTGCCTTGCATGGCTTCCGCCGCAATCAGTGTGTGAATGGGTGAATGTAATGCACAATCTATGTATAGCGCCCTTAGATAAAGGCACTATATAAATGCACCATTTACGAATCACATACAATTCATAGTACGAATCACACAGATACGCTACAGGATCTGTAGTGCATTTGGGTGATTCATATACTACTGTATGAAGGCCAAAGTAAATCAGATGTAGTGGATTGTTTGGGGCTGTAGCGCTGCAGATAGAACTTGGCCACGGGGACTCCTTAACCCATTCTGACCTGAGATCAGATTCATACGAGGTTTCCACTGGACACACACTGGTCTGATTAAAACCCATTCTGAACGGGAACCCATTTTGGTGTTGGCATCATGTTATGCTTTAGCTATTGAAAAATAGCAGATCTACAAGCTCGTATCGCGCCACCGAGTGGCGCGATACGAGCTTGTAGGTCTGCTATTTTTGAAAAATCGAAGAACGACTGACATTTTTAGAATCTGATCTCAGGTCAGAATGGGTTCATCAGACCAGTGTGTGTCCAGTGGAAAACCTCGTATGAATCTGATCTCAGGTCAGAATGGGTTAAACCGCCAACAGTGAAGTGGAGTGTGACGTTGCCTTGGATACGTTGTTTGATGTTTTGAATTGGCCGGTTTTTAGAACATTGTTTTCAGCCGGCCGTCTCCATCAATCTTTGATTTGAACTGACCTTTTAGGTACCGTGAAGTCATTCCATTACAGGAATTCATCAACATTGACTGAACATTGACGGTATAATGAAATATGTCTACTGTCTTTTCTGCTGTGAATTTGAATGAATAGCCTATACAATTCAATTAGCCCAATTTGGGCGGGAACCCATTTTGGTGTCAGCATTATGTTGTGCTTTAGCTATTGAAAAATAGCAGATCTACAAGCTCATAGCGCGCCACCGAGTGGCGCGCTACGAGCTTGTAGGTCTGCTATTTTTGAAAGAAGAACGACTGACACAGAAACATGGCTTTTTCAGAAAACTGTCGGGATGTAGAAGAACATTTTTAGAATTTGATCTCAGGTCAAAATGGGTTAAATTACAGGAATCCATCAACATTGACTGAACATTGACGCAAATTTCACCTACGGTATAATTAAATATTTCTACTGTCTTTTCTGCTGTGAATTCTAATGCATGAATGTAGCCTATAAAATTAAATTAGAAAGGTTCGGAATTTATTTATTTTATTTTATTTTTGCCACAATGCTGCAGATGTGTGCTGATATATTCAGTGATATATATATATATATATATATATATATATATATATATATATATTCATAACAGTGCGCCATGCAGTGTGCATGCGTCATCAAATGCTTTGCTGCATCAAAGGTCAAAAGCAGCATGCGAGGTGCTTTTTGCTAGACCGGAATTTAGAGAATCCAAAATACAGCTTTGCATCTTTTTGCATCTGAACGCAGCAAAACGTTATGGGAGAGCGGAGACGTCCGCAACACCCCCCTCTCCCCCCCCCCCCCCCCCCCCCCCCCCGTCGCCGTCGCCGTGTGTACCAATTAAGCTACCGTACATCTCCAGGTGCTCCTCCGCATAATTATGTGGTTATATATTATGGATATATTGCATCATTGATGATATATAGGAGAAGTCATGTTCTATGTATTGTCTTCACCAGGCCAGCCTTAACCCATTTTAGGCTTGACGTCAAAATAAAAAAAAACGTTCGCTCTGAAAGAATATATATTCAAGGATTTGTGCCGCATTTTTTTACGATTTTTCAAAAATAGCAGACCTATACAAGCTCGTAGCGCTTGTATAGATCTGCTATTTTTCAATAGCTAAAGTATATAACATAATGCTTAGTTCAAACAACAAAAGGGGTTCCCGACCTTCCCCTGTCCGTTTCCGGCATCGATCGATCTGTGCGCAAAGCTTTGCGCACATACACTCCCATTAGGTCAAGGAAGAACCCACTTAACATAATCTATACTTGGATTCCTTTGATCATTTCTGCTATTTTCTTCGACACACTTTTTGCTACTACAGATTTTACGAGAGTACAGTACATTTATATCGCATCTGTCCAATCAAGAAAACACTTCCACATTCCAATTGGCTATGACTACCAGCCTGGGCCGCCTTGGTGGAGACAGGGAAAAAAATATATGTTATCAACTCAATTCAACTCACACAGGCAGACTACTGTAGGTGAATAAACAAGATTGTACCTTTTTCCTATTAAACAACCATACAGTCTGCAAGCACAACAATTGGGTCACATTTTAACAAGTTGCATATGACCATTTGACCACCCAGCCTGACACTTTGTCCATTGACCACCCAGCCTGACACTTTGACCATTGACCACCCAGCCTGACACTTTGTCCATTGACCACCCAGCCTGACACTTTGACCATTGACCACCCAGCCTGACACTTTGACCATATGACCACCCAGCCTGACACTTTGACCTTTGACCACCCAGCCTGACACTTTGACCATTAACCACCCAGCCTGACACTTTGTCCATTGACCACCCAGCCTGACACTTTGACCATTGGCCACCCAGCCTGACACTTTGACCATTGACCACCCAGCCTGACACTTTGACCATTAACCACCCAGCCTGACACTTTGACCTTTGACCACCCAGCCTGACACTTTGACCATATGACCACCCAGCCTGACACTTTGACCATTAACCACCCAGCCTGACACTTTGACCATTAACCACCCAGCCTGACACTTTGACCATTAACCACCCAGCCTGACACTTTGACCATATGACCACCCAGCCTGACACTTTGACCATTAACCACCCAGCCTGACACTTTGACCATTGACTACCCAGCCTGACACTTTGACCATTGACTACCCAGCCTGACACTTTGACCATTGACCACCCAGCCTGACACTTTGACCATTAACCACCCAGCCTGACACTTTGACCATTGACTACCCAGCCTGACACTTTGACCATTGACTACCCAGCCTGACACTTTGACCATTGACCACCCAGCCTGACACTTTGACCATTAACCACCCAGCCTGACACTTTGACCATTAACCACCCAGCCTGACACTTTGACCATTAACCACCCAGCCTGACACTTTGACCATTAACCACCCAGCCTGACACTTTGACCATTGACCACCCAGCCTGACACTTTGACCATTAACCACCCAGCCTGACACTTTGACCATTGACCACCCAGCCTGACACTTTGACCATTGGCCACCCAGCCTGACACTTTGACCATTTGACCATTAACCACCCAGCCTGACACTTTGACCATTAACCACCCAGCCTGACACTTTGACCATTGACCACCCAGCCTGACACTTTGACCATTGGCCACCCAGCCTGACACTTTGACCATTGACCACCCAGCCTGACACTTTGACCATTAACCACCCAGCCTGACACTTTGACCATTAACCACCCAGCCTGACACTTTGACCATTGACCACCCAGCCTGACACTTTGACCATTTGACCATTGACCACCCAGCCTGACACTTTGACCATTGGCCACCCAGCCTGACACTTTGACCATTGACCACCCAGCCTGACACTTTGACCATTGACCACCCAGCCTGACACTTTGACCATTAACCACCCAGCCTGACACTTTGACCATTGACCACCCAGCCTGACACTTTGACCATTAACCACCCAGCCTGACACTTTGACCATTGACCACGCAGCCTGACACTTTGACCATTGACCACCCAGCCTGACACTTTGACCATTGACCACGCAGCCTGACACTTTGACCATTAACCACCCAGCCTGACACTTTGACCATTAACCACCCAGCCTGACACTTTGACCATTGACCACCCAGCCTGACACTTTGACCATTTGACCATTGACCACCCAGCCTGACACTTTGACCATTGGCCACCCAGCCTGACACTTTGACCATATGACCACCCAGCCTGACACTTTGACCATTAACCACCCAGCCTGACACTTTGACCATTGACCACCCAGCCTGACACTTTGACCATTGACCACCCAGCCTGACACTTTGACCATTGACCACCCAGCCTGACACTTTGTCCATTGGCCACCCAGCCTGACACTTTGACCATTGACCACCCAGCCTGACACTTTGACCATTGACCACCCAGCCTGACACTTTGACCATTGACCACCCAGCCTGACACTTTGACCATTAACCACCCAGCCTGACACTTTGACCATTGACCACCCAGCCTGACACTTTGACCATTGACCACCCAGCCTGACACTTTGACCATTGACCACGCAGCCTGACACTTTCAGACTTATTTTATGTAGAGTGGGCAATAGTTAAGTTTGACACTAAAAATATTGCATGGTCAAAGTGTCAGGCTGGGTGGTCAATGGTCAAAGTGTCAGGCTGGGTGGTCAATGATCAAAGTGTCAGGATGGGTGGTCAATTTTTCAAAAATAGCAGATCTACAAGCTCATAGTGCACCACCGAGTGGCGCACTACGAGCTTGTAGGTCTACTATTTTTGAATATCTTTCAGAGCCAATGTTTTTAACTCAAATCTTTGCTTCTGAGGGGTTCCTGGAATAGAATATTTTCAGATTGGGGGCCGGGGGGG
Source organism: Protomyctophum parallelum (assembly GCF_964188405.1). NCBI lineage: Eukaryota > Metazoa > Chordata > Actinopteri > Myctophiformes > Myctophidae > Protomyctophum > Protomyctophum parallelum. The sequence goes on from NC_139699.1 coordinate 9,492,519, forward strand.
CCAATTACATAAATTTTTTGGAGTCCTTCACTGAAATATTGAGCTGCACCACTGATACAGAAACATGAGGTATTTCAGAAAGCTGTCAGAATTTAGAAGACTTTTTTATTTATTATTATTATACGTCAGGCCTAAATGGGTTAAAAAAATGTCTCAAATTGAGATGCAGACATTATCCCATTCTGAACTGAACCCATTTTGGTGTTGGCATCGTGTCGTGCTTTAGCTATTGAAAAATAGCAGATCTACAAGCTCATATCGCGCCACCGAGTGGCGCGATACGAGCTTGTAGGTCTGCTATTTTTGAAAAATCGAAGAGCGACTGACATTTCTAGAATCCGATCTCAGGTCAGAATGGGTTCATCAGACCAGTGTGTGTCCAGTGGAAACCTCGTATGAATCTGATCTCAGGTCAGAATGGGTTAAAGAAATGTCTCAAATTGAGATGCAGACATTATAATAACAACGCTTATATTTGCTTGTAGGATGAGGAGAGTGGGAAGAGGGGAAACAAACGATGGGGTGAAATGAGAAAGGAAGGAAGGAGGGTGTGGAGGAGTGAAGGGGGCTGAAATGCAAGAGAAGCTCTATCAGTCTGATCAGTCATCCGTCGCTCCCCAATCTCCTGATGAAGCAGGTATTCTGCAGCAGGTGAAACCATGTGGATCAGAACCAATCTCCTGATGAAGCAGGTATTCTGCAGCAGGTGAAACCATGTGGATCAGAAGCTCATGAAGATCGATGACATCCTCCTGACGCCGGCTCTGAGAGAGAGACAAAAGACTGAAGGAAGGAATGAGTGCAAGAAATACAAAAAAATAAAAGAGAGACTGCATCTAAATTGGTCGACGTAATAAAAGTGACGACAACATGCAGCGGAAAGGGCAGAAGAACGAGGCTGTTGAAAAGGAGAGGTGGAGAAACAGAGTGCACAGGGAAGGCCTTTTGCTTCCATAGCCAGTTCAAATGATGTAGAAGGAGATTTACCTTTATTAATCCTTGTGGGGAAATTCATTTTTTTTTCACTAGACATAAAATGTGTAGAGAGATGGATGAAGTGATGGGCTGCCAGTTAGGAGTTTGGTGCCTTGCTCAAGGGGACATCAGTGGTGCCCAGGAGGCGAATAACTGGCACCTGTCCAGCTACACCAATCAACACTCCATACTGTAGGAGTGTACTGTACGTGGTGTGTGATATGGACCTGAACCAGCCATGATACCCTCCGGTTTTCCCCAAACCAAGTCCCTATACGGACTGATCAGCTGTCGCCTGTAACCTGCCTGGCGTGGTTAATAAGTCCCAGAGAAATGACCATGGAGGTCTACGATGGATGTTGTGGTTCACATGCAGGCCAGATGTGATTATACTGTATGTACAGTATACTGCACTGTCTTAGGCAAATGCTGTAGTAGTGCTGCTTGCAGTGTTGGGCAGTAGCTAGCTACAAGTAGCGAAGCTACATAGCTTAACTACATTTATCAGTAGCTTGACGGTAGCTTCACTCCTTTTGAACCAAGTAGCGTTTTTTGTAGTGTAGCTATTTTTAGACCCAAGTAGTGACGTAGCTTTCAACAAAAGCTATACGTTACAAATTGACTGTTAAATAAAGTTTTGTGGGGGAAAAAATCCCTGGAAAAAAATCCATGATTGGTTGGTTTAGATAAGAAGAGTCTGACAGTTATGTTGTTAAGCAGCAAGAGGATCCCACGCGGCAGCTGTCCTTTTATCTCTAGCACAACACAATGAATTACTCACCTAATGCTGCCTGCAGGTTCCATGTTTAATTCCAGCGTGTGTAACCTACATTATTGTCTAAGTGAAAGTTTTCATATTGTAAATTTGATCGCTAACGTGGTTTAGCGACTATAGTACTTTCATCGTAGCTTGTTTACAAGTCAAACGGACTTCTTGTGCAGAAACTGCCCCATCAAAATAAGAGCCACTTGTATTGATTAGTCAACACTAGTTTTATTTCTAAGTCTACTACAGGACATTAACATCTCATTTAAGTGCCTGTCAGCATTCTCTCAATCTGAGTATCCCATCCTCAAATATTCGGTAAAACAGTGCCTATCGAGGCAACAGTCTGTCTTAAGAGACTAGCATTCTCTAGTCTAAATTATGTCTCTCAGCTGGTGTGCAAATGGCTAGGCTGTGGCAATAATAATAATTTAAAAGAAAATAACAAAAAATAACTAAAATTGTTCATTTTTTGGAACCATGAACTTTAGTTCAAAATGTTGAATTATGAACTGAATTAGTTCCTTTAAAAAAAATTAACTGTGAACTGAACTATAGTTAATAAAAAAAAGAACTTTCCCAACACTGAACACATGAATCAGCCGGCTCCTGACACCGCAAGGTACATTAATACAAGTAAATGTGAAAAAGTTGACACCAAAAGCCAGACAGAGGGCTTGTTTCCTGTTTGTTTTTTAATAAACAATCAAACTCAGCATTTTTGCCTGCCTATTAGGCTATTTGTTCGGTGGAAACTTGATCATTAAGTTGATAAAAAATATTTAAAAAAAAAAGTAGTGTCCATGTAGCTAGCTACTTTTGCCATGTAGCTTATAGTGTAGCTTGCTACAATTATCTTGGGATAGCTTCGTTGTAGTTGAGCTATATTTAATAGAGAGTAGTAGTGTAGCTTACTACATTTTCCAAGTAGCTTGCCCATCACTGGCTGCTTGTACTGCATGTGATCTAGTGCTTTTTACAGCCCAGTAAATCCAGATAACGTTGCTGTCCGGAAAATAAACCACCTAAGTCCATTTTTTTGAGGTTTTTTTAGTTTGTTTTTATAAATCAATGCTATTGAAGAACACCCTTTAACCCATTCTGACCTGAGATCAGATTCATACGAGGTTTCCACTGGACACACACTGGTCTGATTAACCCATTCTGACCTGAGATCAGATTCTAAAAATGTCAGTCGTTCTTCGATTTTTCAAAAATAGCAGACCTACAAGCTCGTATCGCGCCACTCGGTGGCGCGATATGAGCTTGTAGATCTGCTATTTTTCAATAGCTAAAGAATAACATGATGCTGACACCAAAATGGGTGCCCGGTCAGAATGGGTTAAGTCTGTGTTGGTTAAACAAATATTGAACCAAAGTATTAAAGTATTAAAAAGCGCTTCAACAAAAACCTTGAGCTGGTCGTTTTTCTTTTTTCATTTTGTGAATAAATTGACATTTTGGAGTCCCATTGTTACTCTTCCTCACTCACTGCCATGGAAACTGGAGTTATCCTTCAGTACTGGAACTAAGTGGGATTTCATACAATTTAACCCATTCTGACCTGAGATCAGATTCATACGAGGTTTCCGCCGGACACACACTGGTCTGATGAACCCATTCTGACCTGAGATCAGATTCTAAAAATGTCAGTCGCTCTTCGATTTTTCAAAAATAGCAGACCTACAAGCTCGTATCGCGCCACTCGGTGGCGCGATATGAGCTTGTAGATCTGCTATTTTTAAATAGGTTCAAAAGCATAAAGCATAACATGATGCTGACACCAAAATGGGTGCCCGGTCAGAATGGGTTAATGCAGATTACAGTCTCTTACAGTCTTTCTTTTATATGTAATATATAATATGTAATGGAAAAAAACAGGTGAGGACTATGTGTTGATGTTTGAAATTAGGGGCGCGTTCAGAAATAGCGCATTGATATAGCACACTGTGCAATGCAAACTAATAGGCGAATGCGCTCCCGGTGTGCATTTCCGAACGCACCCTGCAGGGTCTCTGACATTGTTAAGGTTAGCTCAGTGAAAACTACTTTATCATGTTAACATTATATTGACTTGTTTTGCGTGGGGGGCCTAAACTGACGCCGCTGCATCCGCCTCCATGTAAACAGGTTTGTCATTCTTTTCCCACATTGTGTTTTCAATCAAAACAAGCTTTTTATTCATGGCCCATAACTTTGAATTAATTAATTGAACGACATAGCTTCCAAATGTGTTCTATCAAAATGCAGCGTTCTAATTTGCTCCCACAGAATTTCTTATCAACTTGAATTATGAATACAATATTACATATTACAGTTCCCCAAAATCATGACAATAAATAATGGTAAACCTAAACCAGTAAATAAACCATTCAGTAATCTACTCCCAAGTTCCATTCTAACGTCAGCAGCAGCTACCATATGTGTTAACTTCGGGTTACTTTAGTAACCTCAGTTATATAAGTGACTCGAGAGAGAGAGTCATATGGGGTCCAAGCCACTAGATGGCGCAGGCACACAGCCTAACATACACTCACGGAACAATTCTATTGGATCGTGAACTGTCACTCATGGCGTGGTTATATGGACCACCCACCAGGTATATAACCTGAGGTCCGCCCTGAGTAACGTCATTCCTATCAACCTGCTTTCTGACGTCTTTGAAAAGACAGAAGGGCGACTTAATGACTCTCTCTCTCGAGTCACTTATATAACTGAGGTTACTAAAGTAACCCGAAGTTATCTTAAGTATCTCTCGGAGAGAGTCATATGGGGAACATAACGCTCCCGTATGATCGCCTTCGGCTGATAGAAAATTCGATCCTAGGATCATCTCTATTTGAGAGAGACCAAACGCAAAGGAGGCCCAAGAAGCCAACCCTGCGCGTTCACCCAAAAGAGACATCCTTTATAAAAGATGTCCTTGACCCAGGGCCGACAGCTCTGCTGTCCCAGCCCTGCTGGTCAAAAACAACGATGGTCATCCATCCCTAACGGTCAGGGGCCAGAAGGGACCACATGACCTTAAGAGGATGTCCCCGACCCAGGGCCGACAGCTCTGCTGTTCCAGCCCCGCCAGTCAGAAGACACGATGGTCACCCATCCCTAATGGTCAGGGGCCAGAAGGGACCCTCGACCCTAAGTCAGACTTCCTGACTCAATTGGTGGCAACCCCCAGGACTGCATGTCCCAGGGTTGCAGGGGCCACATCCAGGTTATAATATGTGGCGGAGACGACCAACTCGCCGCAGCGCAGACATCCTGAATAGGGACACCCTCGGCCAGGGCCCAGGATGTAGACAAACCTCTTGTAGAGTGTGCACGTAGGCCCTCTGGGGGTTCAGTACCACACGAGGTATAGGCTAACCTTATAGCCTCCACAATCCACTGCGAGAGTCTAACTTTCGAAATGGGTTTACCCTCCCATTGGGAACCCCAGGCCACAAAGAGCTGCTCACCCAGCCTGAAGGGGGCAGTCCTTGACTTGTAGACTTTCAAGGCTCTCACCGGACAGAGACAATGTAGTCTCCTATCCTCCACCGAAGAGAAGGGAGGAGGATGGAAGGCCGTGAGATCCACGGGCGAGCAGCCCGCGGGAAAAATCTTAGGCAGAAACGAAAGGTTTGGCCTGAGCGTGACCCTGGTGTCATCACCACTGAATCTCAAGCAGCTGCTGCTCATCGAGAGCGCGTGCATGTCACCAGCCCGCTTCGCCGTCGTCAGGGCAACGAGCAAAGCGGTCTTCCGAGAGAGGAACTTCAGGTTCACCGTTTCCAGTGGCTCGAAGGGGTCTCTCACTAAGGAGTCCAAGACTATCATCAGGTCCCACGAGGGGACCAATCTGAGGCGCGTAACTCCTTTCATGAACCGACGGATCAGCAGGTGTTCACTGATTGGTCTGTTGTTCATTCCAACATGATAGGCCGCTATGGCCGCCAGGTTGATCTTGACTGAGGAGAGACCAAGACCCCTGTCTAAGAACTCCTGTAGGAAAATCAGAATGTGTCTCACAGACGCCTGAAAAGGGAAGACCTCTTCCTGTCTGTCCGAACACCAACGCTCAAACACATGCCAGGCAGTGTTATAACGTCGTCTGGTGGAGGCAGCCCCGGCACCAAGGATCGTCTCTACGACATTCGGAGGCAGGCCAGTCGCTTCTAGCGACGCCCCTTCACGGGCCAAACCCAGAGATCTAGGTCCTGAGGACGTGGGTGAAAGATCTCTCCTCCGGCCTGGGTCAGCAGGTCCCTCCACAGAGGGAGCTGCCATGGTTCTTTGAACAGGAGAGGGACTATGTCCTGTCTCCAAGATCCCCAGGCTGGGGCTACCAGCAGTAGCTCCGATCCCTGATCCCGCACACTGGCTAGGAATTGCGGAATCATTTCCAACGGCAGGAACGCGTAAAGCAGCCCCCGAGGCCATCAATGCGCCAGCGCATCCAGGCCGAGCGGAGGGGAACCTGACAGAGAGAAGAAAATAGGGAGCCTGTTGTTCGCCTCTGAGGCGAAGAGGTCCGCCCCCGGTCTGCGGAACTTGGTCCAGACCAAGTCCGCTACCCGGGGGTTCAGGGACCACTCGCTGTAGCGTAATGGTCCCCTGGATAGTAGACCGGCCCCTTCGTTGAGGCGGCCCGGGACGTGGCATGCTGAGAGCGACAGCAGGCGGCTGTCGCACCAGACCAGGAGCCTGTGTGCCAGAGAGCACAGGCGAGGAGACCGGAGTCCCCCCTGCCTGTTGATGTAACAATCCGTCGTGGTGTTGTCGGAACGAACCAGGACGTGGTGACCTCTGAGGAATTGTTCGAATTCTCGAGTGCCAGGAACACCACCAGTAGTTCCAGGTAGTTTATGTGGGAGGAACGCAAAGCGGCATCCCACACCCCCCTGGCCGTCCTCCCGTCGTGGGTGGCGCCCCAACCGGAGAGGCTGGCGTCGGTGGTGACCAACCTCCTGACTGTGGGGAGACCCATCGGGACCCCCTCCGTCAGGACACCTCTGTTCGACCACCATTTCAGAGCTAGAGTGCAGTTCGAGGACACTGTCACTCTGCGTTTCGTGAATCTGGTGGATAGACCGAGGGATTTCAGCCAACGCTGAAAAGGCCCAGACCTACCAGAGAGATGGCCGAGGCCATGAGTCCGGCCATCCGTAGACACGTACCCAGTGGAAGTGTGCGGCCTGTCTTGAACATGGACAAGCACTTCAGGAGGTCGTTGACCCTGTCCCGACTCAGCTGAGCCCTGTAGGAGACAGAGTCCAGAGTGATGCCTATGAAATCCGTGGATTGGGTAGGAGTCATCATGCTCTTGGCTAGGTTTATCCTGAAACCCAGTGAGGTCACATGGGACACGACCCGAGTCGTGTTCCTCGCGGCCTCCTCCGCTGAATCCGAACATAGGAGCCAGTCGTCTATGTAACTGGACACCCGTAGACCGAGAAGTCTCAGGGGTGCCAGCGCGGCCTCCGTACAGCGGACGAACACTCTTGGACTGAGGGACATCCCGAATGGAAGGACCGTGTACTCGTAAGCCTTTTCCTGGAAACCCAAACCGCAGGAACTTCCTGTGAGGCGGGTAAATAGGGATGTGGAAATAGGCGTCTTTTAGATCTATGGATGTGAACCAGTCGCCTGGGCGTATGGAGCGCACCACAGACTTGGCCGTCAGCATCTTGAACTGAAAAGATTTGAGGTGCCTGTTGAGTATCCGCAGGTCCAGGATGGGACGTAGCCCCCCCCCCCTTTTTCTTGACCAGAAAGTAGCGGGAGTAGAACCCGCTGCGACGCTGGGCCAAGGGTACCTCTCTGACGGCACCCTTCTCCAGCAAGGAGGCGATCTCCTGTTGGAGAACCAGACCCTCCTGACCCCTGGCGTTGGTGAAGATGACCTCTGAAAACGCCGGAGTCTGTAGCCCTTCGCTATGGTGTTGAGGATCCACGTGGATGCTCCACACCGCTCCCACCGTGCCAGGTTCTTGGCTAGTGGGTTCTCTCCGGCCATGGGAGGCGCGCCCTGCCTGGGGGCAGTGTTCCCTGGCATGTAGGAGAAAAATTGGGCATGACCCGTCTCCCCAGTGGCGTTTTGGTACGCCACTGACCTTATGCCCTGCCCCACTGTGTCGGGGGGGCCCATGGGGCCCCCGTGGCAGTGGGTTCATGTCCCCCCCTCCGTGGATATTGTTTTGTTGTCTTTTTGTATTGTGGCATAGCCTGTACTACAGAAAAAAACCAGAGTGCTGTACTTGTGCAAACAATATCGAGGGACCTGGCTACAGGGACGTCCAGGACGCCCACCTGTGCCATGGTCCAGAAGCGCATTGCGGGCGGACCGGACGTGCAGTCCGAGACTGCTACGTCCGGTGCTGGGCCCGGCGCATGGGGGGAGGGTAGGGTGTGTGTCACTTCGGCTGCTGGTCAGGGCCTCGCAGCCTGGACGCTGCACCTCCACGTTGAGGGTCATCCTCTCGAGTGCGCCTCTGAAGAGGCCTCCGGGGATGATAGCACCCTCGGAAAGCTCTCTCTGGGCAACGGGATCCAGACCAGGTGAGGCTTCCAGCCACCTAGCATGCTCTGAGGTGGCCATAAGGCCGGTCAGGTCGGTGAGTCAGTACGTGAAGGTCACAATTTTCTCATGTAGGTGACGAACTCTAGCCAACTGTTCAGGAGTAGGGGCGTCGCCCATCTCCTGAAGAAGGGAGCTCTGGGAGCCCTGGAGTAACGCTGAAGCATTGAGATGCCTCCCAGACGTTACTACGGGGGGAGGGACACGAGAGCGTCGCGGAGTAGCCGGGAGAGTCATGGGCTCCTTCCAGCTAGCCGTGTAATGTGCTCCGAAAAACCTGGGACAGGGGAAGCAGTGGTCCCCCGACAGTGATTTTTCTGTCGTGTACATACTGTGCAGCCTGGCCACAGACCCACCCATGGTGGAGATCTGTGTCAAGAGCTTTTGCCTTTTTTTGGGGAGCGGTCCCGGTGTGCAGCGCGGGGCTGCTACACCCTGGACGGGGCCCAAGGCATGGGAGAGCGTCTGAGCACGCTCCTCCTGGAGACGGAGTTGCAGGGTCCGATTGGCCCCTCCGGAGACGCTGTGCCGGTCGTAATCCTGGCAGCCGTCATGTTGGCTGTTGGACAGCAACGTGAGGCATTCAGTGACCGTATGAGAGCAGCGTGAAACAACAGCCGAAGTAGCTCCGATGCTATGGCTATGTCATAGACGAGTTGGTGTGGCACCTTGAAAGCAGCCTATCTGGAATGCTAAGCATGCTAGGGTGGCATCGGCCATCCAACGAGGTTGCTACTCCCGACCTCGAAAAAGTTAGCTAAACAGCTAAACAAACCTAGCTTTACATTGTACATACCTGTAATGTTGAGGGAAGCAGTCGGTAGTCGAGGGTCGTTGGGGAACCACGTCGAGTGAGACTCGTGCCTTCGGCCGCTGCGTGAAGTAGTAGTAGTGTCGGTGGAGGCCTAGGACTGCATCCGACATCCCGTTGTCGCAACCACCCGGCTCAGGGGAGCCTCGTTGGTGGGCTGACGAGATCCCGCTGGATGGAGAGCAGCACCCAGAGCAAGCCGGCGAGGCCTGGCTGATGTCTTGGGCCTGGCTCCACAGGCCTGTTCACCAGTGCGGTGAAGAGCATGTGGAGCTTGTTGTCGGCGGTCCGAGCCGCCATCCCGGCAGGGGAGGAGCCCAGGAAGGACTCGTCATGGTGTCTCTGAGACGTGTCAAGGTTGAGGGGTCTGAAGAGAGAGGACGAGGCGGTGGGCTGACGAGATCCCGCTGGATGGAGGGCAGCACCCAGAGCAAGCCGGCGAGGCCTGGCTGATGTCTTGGGTTTGGCTCCACAGGCCTGTTTACCCGTGCGGTGGAGAGCGTGTGGAGCTTGTTGTTGGTGGCTCTTGTCACCCCCGCAGGCCATCTTGGGTGTTGGTGTAGCTTGAAGAAGGAACCAGCAGTCCAAGACATTGTAGAAGCACTTCACTTTTAAGTTATAATATAATATCATTATAAAATAATAATATATAATATAACAAAAATGTTGTGAGGAAAACTGTGTAACTCACAACCGGATAAAAGAAGAAAAGTGGTGGTGGAGTAGAAGAGCAGGACTCGTGGTGCTCCACTGGGAACTGGGGAGGGCTGTCGCCACCCCCGCAGGCCATCTTGGGTATTGGTTGTAGTCTGAGAAGAAACGGTAGCCCAAGAGGAAACTTCTATTTTTTATTCTTATTTTCCAAGTTATAATATAATATTATTGTTTTCCAACTAATAATATATATTACAACAGTAAAGTAGTGTGAGGAGAAGTAGTCTGGTACTCACAAAACAGTGTAGAAAGAAGGTGAAGTTAAAGTTATAATATATAATATTATTGTTTTACAACTAATAATATATATATATTACAACAGTAAGAAGACAAAGTTACAATATCTATATTATTGTTGTACAACTAATAATATAAATATCACAACAGCAAAGTAGTGTGAGGAGAAGAGTCTGGTACTCACAGAACAGTGTTGGAGTTTCAGGAGACTAAACAGTAAACAGAGAGAAGCCACGTTTTACAACTGTGGCGACGAGTGAGCTGTTTAACTGATGTTGCTTGAAAAAGGAGCCGGACTACGGGGAAGGCCGCAAAGCCTGGGGCTCGCGTAGCGAGGCCGGCACGCTGTGCTGCTTTAGGTCAGACGACACAGAGCAGGGCGGACTTCCGTCGGTAGCGCGGTTTGCGTCGTGTAAGGCAGGCCCGTGGCCTTCTAAGCCGCACGTGCACGGGAAGCTAGAGAGGGCTAAGTGAGCGCCTGACGGCCGGACACTTAGCTAACGTCTCGCGGAGCTAAGAGGCTAGCGGCTGCGCTAGCGGGAGCTAGCTAACCCAAGGGGCTAGCGAAACTGCGGAGGCTAGATAGAGCAGCGCCTGGTTAGCTTGTAGCTGGGCAGGTGAGCTAGTGAAAACTTCGGGTCTTGTTCTAAGGCTTACGGTAGTGCTACGTTGTGCAACAGTAGACTAAGGCTAGCAGAACAAAGGGACGCACGTGGCTAGCAAGGGGAAACAAGTTTCGGGGAAGCTAGCAGAGGACAAAACCACAAGTCGCCGTACGGCCAACTTGAGTTTTGATGTCCTTAAAAAGAACTTACGGGCTTTTAATGCTGGAACGTCCGTGAGTGAAGAGAAGGACACCAACGTAGGGCTGCGAATTTCCGCGGCACAAGTCTGAGACCCGTCCTGATGGAAAACAATATTCAACAGCCGAAAGGTGATTCTCTTTGATAAGACGTGTATGCGATAGCACAGAAAGCGAGGAATGACGTTACTCAGGGCGGACCTCAGGTTATATACCTGGTGGGTGGTCCATATAACCACGCCATGAGTGACAGTTCACGATCCAATAGAATTGTTCCGTGAGTGTATGTTAGGCTGTGTGCCTGCGCCATCTAGTGGCTTGGACCCCATATGACTCTCTCCGAGAGATACTTAAGATAACCCATTCTGAACGGGAACCCATTTTGGTGTCAGCATCATGTCGTGCTTTAGCTATTGAAAAATAGCAGATCTACAAGCTCATATCGCGCCACCGAGTGGCGCGATACGAGCTTGTAGGTCTGAACGACTGACATTTTTAGAGTCTGATCTCAGGTCAGAATGGGTTCATCAGACCAGTGTGTGTCCAGTGGAAACCTCGTATGAATCTGATCTCAGGTCAGAATGGGATAAAGAAGGATAGAGACTGAACCGGCGCGACAGCCCCCCCCCCCCCCCCCCCCCCCTCCCCGCTATTCATGTCAGTGGAAGTTGCCCAGTGGCGTTTTGAAGCACGCGAAAGAACCGTCTACTTCCTAAAGAACCGTCTACTTCCTAAAGAACCATCTACTTCCTAAAGAACCGTCTACTTCCGCATTTTGCGGAAGTGCAACCGAGCGCTCAATGTTAACCCATTCTGACCTGAGATCAGATTCATACGAGGTTTCCACTGGACACACACTGGTCTGATTAAGCGCTCATGAATCCGCGGGTCCGCCTGCAGTCCCTCCTCTTTTTCCACTAGGGCCGAGCGCCCTCAACGTTGCTCTGGATCGATTAACACATTCTGACCTGAGATCAGATTCTAAAAAATGTATATTACATCCTGACAGTTTCATTATTAAGAGCGTCTGCTAAATGCCTAAATTGTAACGTTGGAGAGCCTCACTGGGGCCTTATTGTACTATGGCCTCAAGTGAGACTGCACTGCCTTCACCTGCAGCAATCCTGCTCTTAAACAGGTGGGGCAATAAACCATCCTCCTAATTAGTAACTATAGTAAGTGGTCATTAATTAACTCACCACACGGCTAACTAAGCCTACGAGCAATCTTACACATTACTATACAGTACCTTAAAGGAATATTAAATACACAAATTCACTCAACTGTATTTCACAGGCCCAATTCATTTAGAGAACCTAACATGAAGAAGACCAAACATATAATAAACATGAACAAAACACCGCTCCTCTACAGTACTTGGCACCCTCCAATCTAGAGAGGAGTGCCAGCACTGCAGAGGAGAGACAGGTGAAGTGACCGATAAGTTAATGCTTTAGCTATTGAAAAATAGCAGATCTACAAGCTCATAGCAGACCTACAAGTTCATAGCGCGCCACCGAGTGGCGCGCTATGAACTTGTAGGTCTGCTATTTCTGAAAAATCACACACGTGTGAACTGAGTGGTGCAATTCCCCCCCCCCCCCCCCCCCCCCCCTCTCTCTCTCTCTCTCTCTCTCTCTCACTCTCTCTCATTAGAGTCACTACCCCTCTCACTGTTTCTGGCGCCCCCTACTGCTATTATTAAGTCACATACTCATGCTCACACAGACAGACACACACACACACACAAACAAACAAACAAACAGACAGACACACAAACAAACAAACAGGTACGAGGACATTGCAAGCTGGTTGTAGGAGTGGTTGCACCACTCAAAAATCGAAGAACCACTGACATAGAAACAAAGCTTTTTCAGAAAACTGTCAGGATGTAGAAGACATTTTTTTTTAATCTGATCTCAGGTCAGAATGGGTTAACAAACAAAACGGTAGTCCAACAACTGGGGATTTCCAGCTGTCCTGTGAGGAGGGTTTCTATGGGCTGAGAAGGCGCAGAACGACAGGTTCTGCCTGGTTCTGACAGGCAGACAGGTTCTGCTGTTCTCCACTCCGTCACGGTTCAGGTCATTTCAGCACAGATAACTCCACTGTTGACGTGACGATTGGTCCTCCAGCAGAGAGGTCAGTGTGCGCTGACACTTTACCTCCCTGATTGGTCAGTGTGCGCTGACACCTTACCTCCCTGATTGGTCAGTGTGCGCTGACACTTTACCTCCCTGATTGGTCAGTGTGCGCTGACACCTTACCTCCCTGATTGGTCAGTGTGCGCTGACACCTTACCTCCCTGATTGGTCAGTGTGCGCTGACACTTTACCTCCCTGATTGGTCAGTGTGCGCTGACACTTTACCTCCCTGATTGGTCAGTGTGCGCTGACACCTTACCTCCCTGATTGGTCAGTGTGCGCTGACACCTTACCTCCCTGATTGGTCAGTGTGCGCTGACACTTTACCTCCCTGATTGGTCAGTGTGCGCTGACACTTTACCTCCCTGATTGGTCAGTGTGCGCTGACACCTTACCTCCCTGATTGGTCAGTGTGCGCTGACACCTTACCTCCCTGATTGGTCAGTGTGCGCTGACACTTTACCTCCCTGATTGGTCAGTGTGCGCTGACACTTTACCTCCCTGATTGGTCAGTGTGCGCTGACACCTTACCTCCCTGATTGGTCAGTGTGCGCTGACACTTTACCTCCCTGATTGGTCAGTGTGCGCTGACACCTTACCTCCCTGATTGGTCAGTGTGCGCTGACACCTTACCTCCCTGATTGGTCAGTGTGCGCTGACACTTTACCTCCCTGATTGGTCAGTGTGCGCTGACACTTTACCTGTGTGTGTGTGTGTGTGTGTGTGTGTGTGTGTGTGTGTGTGTGTGTGTGTGTGTGTGTGTGTGTGTGTGTGTGTGTGTGTGTGTGTGCGTGTGCGTGTGTGTGCGTGCGCGGTATCTACTCTTCTACATTGTACTGCAGAGATGAAAGTAGACTTCAAAAGTTATATGACGTAAGCTATTTATTCGCTTTGATCACCGGTTAGGCAATAACATTGCTATAATATATGCTTTCTGTTTGATTTCAAATAACATTGAAAATTGTGCTCTTTCTCTGGAAAATTCTAAAGGATTAGCTTTTATATCAGTATATACAGTCACAGCTCAGAAATCTCTGGAAACGTTTGATGCTGTGTTGTCTCACGTGTCTGGTGTGACCAGATTCAATTAACACTGAACTGCTGCTGGGAAATGACTTTCTTAATGGGAATAGGGTTTCAGTCCCTTCTTCTAAATATGATTTGCGAACTTCAAAACACACTTTGACTCTCCAAGCCTGGGCAATCGGCATGTTTCTTACAGTAGCCTGTACATTACACAGAAAACACAAACCTGATTATTGCATCAGTTAGCAATGCAATGATGGATCCTAAAACTATTTCTCAATCTTCATTTTCTTCTTGAAGCAGCCATAAGGACTCATAACAACAATACAATGTACACATGTTCTACACAATATTTAATAATAATAATAATAATAATAGTAATAAGGCAACGCTGCTAAGCTCACTCTAGTTTAGCCCCACACATAAACAATAAGACATTTCAATCAAAGTATTAGTACCGTTATAAATAGACAAATGCAAATTAGGACAAAGAAACACTGCAAGCAAGTGGCCACGAAGGCAGCTGCACCAACGTTTACGGATTACAAGCAAGTCAATCTCACAAACAAGCAAAAGCTGTTAATAAGCAATAAAGATAAAATGGTAAATGGTAAATGGTGCATTTATATAGCGCCTTTATCCAAAGCGCTTTACATAGATTGTGCATTATACATTCACCCATTCATACACCGATTGCGACAGAAGCCATGCAAGGTACCAACCAGCACATCGGGAGCAATTTGGAGTTCAGTGTCTTTGCCCAAGGACACTTTGACATGTAGACAGGAGGAGCCGGGATCCGAACCGCCGACCCACGGATCATTGGACGACCTGCTCTACCTCCTGAGCCACAGACCCATGGATCATTGGACGACCTGCTCTACCTCCTGAGCCACAGACCCATGGATCATTGGACGACCTGCTCGACCTCCTGAGCCACAGACGACAGATATACGTCCTATCGTCTCTTGGTCATGACTTCATGTTTATATTGGTCTCAATGATAATGTTAGTAGCTAATGGGGCGAGTCTGACCAACTAATCTGTCCAATAGATTTGGTGTTTCTTCTGATGTTCTCTTTGGATACTCGTTGGAATACCAACATTGTGGAAGATCAAACAACACATAGATTCTGGGGGCATATTATGGGACTTCAACAACAGTGGTGAGATCTCCCCCATGAAATAATGTAGTATAAAAGAGGAAATAACTTCATTATTTTCAGTATTTGAACATGCCGAATTTAACTCAATTCAACAGAATCATATGGCCCTGTTCCGTGCCACGGATTGCTCCGTAGAGAGGAGAGGAACTCCTGTCTCTCCTTCCCTCCACTCTATCATTTTCTGCAGGTTTGAAGTCACCAATCACCTCATTCGCCAATCAGCCGTTATTGTGTCATTGACACATAATGCACTTCCGGGAAATTCGTCTGGCTGTCGCTGGCTGTTAAAACGTACGTATACTGTCAGAAGAACAACGCTATACTCTCACATCAAGGTGTGAAAAATAACCTTTGTTCCCCCACACAGAATCTCTTGTCCACAGCACTCCGTCATGTATTCCAAACAAAATGGGCAACTCATCCTACACACTAAGATGTGCGTGGAAGACCTCTGTGGTACCACTGCTTACAAGAGCCAAGCCGACTGTGTACTGTATGCCAGCAAGGACCAAAAAGCTCCCACCAGCACCAGATCCACGTATACTGTGCATAACATCTGACATAACATCATAATGCCTGGCCTCCTGACAATCTTCCCGGGCACTCAGTAAGCACTGCATGCAAGTCAGCAGTATAGTTTCTTCGTCGTGGTCAATTTGATGCATTACTTGTCGAACCTGGGCAATATTATACGTCATTATCTCTGCCAGGGCCGAAAGGCAGCGCCAGAGATTATTTTTCCACACATGTCTGTCTGTCAACAACAACTAAAAAACGCTGGCTATTGGAGGATGTTTGAACTCTGGCAGTTTAATGAGAACGACTACATTTCTAGTGGGCGGATATATGCTTGTCGCCTGGTCTGTAAAAGCAATTTTCCACTTTCCCTGCAGCTTCCTCGGTCCCGACGGCTGCAACTCTCACAACGTGTGTCAACCACACTTTTCCCAAATTGTCTAGTTAGTTTTATCGGCTGCCTGTTCTAACCTAATTATTTTTTGTGTCATTTTGAATAGGGTTCGCTTTACATTTTCTGTCCTGATTTGAGGTCCCATTCTGGCCTTAATTGTACAAACATAACTGAAGACATTCAATAGCAGCAGCATCCCTTATCATAGCCTTTCCCCTCTTTCCCTAGCCCATTCTGACCGGGCATCCATTTTGGTGTTAGCATCATGTTATGCTTTAGCTATTGAAAAATAGCAGATCTACAAGCTCATAGCGCGCCACCGAGTGGCGCGCTACGAGCTTGTAGGTCTGCTATTTTTGAAAAAATCGAAGAACGACTGACATTTTTAGAATCTGATCTCAGGTCAGAATGGGTTCGTCAGACCAGTGTGTGTCCAGTGGAAACCTCGTATGAATCTGATCTCAGGTCAGAATGGGCTAGTAATCCCTTTATTACGTGCACACAATAAGAAAACACTGCCATAACATGCTCATCATCAACAAAACGATGGAGGGAGGCAGCCTCCTTGTCTGATATTTGTGCTGCTGTGCGTGCCTCTCTCCACTACATGTTTCCACATCGAAAAATATGTTATTTCATGGCTAGTTTATTCATTCACTCATCTATTTTTCAGTCAGTTTATATACGTACATCTTTCCAATTTCTTGTTTTTGTCGTTTGCATCATTTGAAATTTATCTATTTTACATGTGCCGTTGTGTTTCTTTGGAATTGGAATGCTCAATAAGGTATAGTCACTGATAACCCATTCTTACCTGAGATCAGATTCATACGAGGTTTCCACTGGACACACACTGGTCTGATTAACCCATTCTGACCTGAGATCAGATTCTAAAAATGTCAGTCGTTCTTCGTTTTTTCAAAAATAGCAGACCTACAAGCTCGTAGCGCGCCACTCGGTGGCGCGCTATGAGCTTGTAGATCTGCTATTTTTCAATAGCTAAAGCACAACATGATGCTAACACCAAAATGGGTTCCCGGTCAGAATGGGATAAAGTCTGTCATTTGTGTTGATGTGAATTACCATAGCATCATGGAATCCAAATATGTAGGGAGAAATGTCCATTTCATAAACTACACACACATACTCCTATGCAGCAGTTTGTAACATTGAATTAAATTTTTTCTAATCTTTGAAGACATTTCACTGGCTATACAGCTGGCTGCACATTTTTTACATGCAAACTTATTTTAATGAGGATTTCACTGACAGGCCAGAGTGACCTATGATGATCTCATTGTGAAACTGTAGAACTTCAAACAGCAGATGCATTCCATCAATTATGTATGCGTCGCATTGTTAGAAATCACAAAGTAGATGTGGACTACACTGCCGCAATGCTATTTATGCACTTATGCACAGCTCAACAATGTAAAGAAACAAAAGAGAGAAAGAAAATAGTCCCGTGGCCTCACATTTGACGTGTCTTTAGTCTAGGACTCGCAAATGTTTAATCTAGGCAACAAAGCAGTAGCAGTATATCTTCTGTTGGCCATGGCCACTACACCAGTGCATATATAACACTACTTTCGTTGTTTGCATTTCATAATTCCAACCAATCCCTTTCTAGTCGATGAATAATGGATTTCTCTTCTGTCTCTCTTCCTCCTTCCAGTTTGTATAGTATGCAAGGTATATTTTACAGTAGATTCACTTCCTTTCTGTATAATGCCGATGCGAGCCAAGAGAGAACTCAACAAACTGTTCTCACAGCCATATAGAGATATCTTACTTCAAAGACCTGCACAAACAACGTGCCTAATAATAACGGAGTAAACCGCCTCATGACTGACTGGAAGTCAGAATAATGAGAAGATGCTCCGCCATCTCCGTCCTGACCTTCATCATGCCGTTGAAGCTCGTCATCATCACATAGTGACAGAAACGGTATTATATCCACAGACTGCAATAGCATTATTAGACTGCTGTCAACCTATAGGCATTTACCAAATGACCGCACTGCTAGTGTGCCGAGCATAAGCGTCTGCTGTATGGTGTACGGCAGTGCGAGAGAGGCGTCAGAGCATCCGATAAGGGCAGCTAGAGCATCAGGAACAAAATTAACATGATATACCGTGCTGTACCATGAACACATATTTTGTCAGAACAAGACAATTTTTGGGCAGGACCAGAAGGTGTGGCCCAGTGTACATCTACCACAGATATCAGAAACAGCTGGGTACATTTTGTTCATTCTGACCTTTGAGTATATGTACTATTGATGACTTTAAACTGGATAAATTGCAATCCGGAATTGATTGAACCAGAGTGGATCCTCCTCAACCCCTCGCTCCATAGCTCATCTGACAGCTCCAGGCCTATATCCTCCTCCCAGGCAGCCTTGATATGGTTTGTTGATGGAATAGACAGTTTGGAGAACAGTGAGACAAAAGTTATTTGGAACCAAATACATTTTAAAGCAAGATAGTGGATAGATGGATGGATGCATGGATGGATGGATGGATGGATGGATGGATGGATTGAATGATGGATGGATTCCTCGATACTGTGGGGGGAATTTCAGTCACACCGAGTCAGCACAGCAGTTAAGAGTTACCGGTACAGAGTATGAAGGTATACAATGTGTAGAGTTAGAAAACATGCCATAGCATTTCACCAGTGGTAGCTTAGCTTTATGGGTGCTATCAAGTATTTTATTTCATAACAATACCCGGATAATGTGATGGGTCATTCATTATCAGCGACGGCTCCAGAAGATTGTCACTGTGGGCGGGTGCTATGGGGGGGCTGGGTATTTAGAGGGGGGGGGGCTAATTAATCTTGGTTTACATAGAAGTCAGTCAATTGGGCTTATTTTGAGGGGCTCACGGAGCCCCCCCTAATGCTCGGCTCAAGGGGCCGAACATGCAGCAGACATCTACGTCAAATAAATAAATGTTGTATACTCTGTGCTTTCATAGTAATAATAATACAAGTCGTTCAGTTTACCTTTTCTTTTTTAATTCTTTTTTTTTTGAGTGGTGCAACCACTCCTACAACCAGCAATGTCCGCGTGTGTGTGTGTGTGTGTGTGTGTGTGTGTGTGTGTGTGTGTGTGTGTGTGTGTGTGTGTGTGTGTGTGTGTGTGTGTGTGTGTGTGTGTGTGTGTGTGTGTGTGTGTGTGTGTGTGTGTGTGTGTGTCATGTACCCATGTGGTCATGAGCACCAGTATATGACTATAGGGTACCAGTAGGGGGCGCCAGAAACAGAGAGTGATAGTGCTGCAATGTTGCCTGCTAATGAGAGAGAGAGAGAGAGAGAGAGAGAGAGAGAGAGAGAGAGAGAGAGAGAGAGAGAGAGAGAGAGAGAGAGAGAGAGAGAGAGAGAGAGAGAGAGAGAGAGAGAGAGAGATGGGGGTGTGAGGGGGGGGGGGGGTAGGGGGTTGCTGCACCACTCAGTTCACACGGGTGTGATTTCTTCAGCTATTTCTGAGTTTCGTTCGGTTAGGTTAACACAATATGATTCATTCATCCTCAATCAGCCCTGGGCTGAATGATGTTTTATTTCTGAGTATTGCTTACCTCGCTATGAAGTCAATCGATAATCCCTCGCGTTCATATTTTAAAACGAGAGACATGTTGAAGTCAGAAATGAAGATCTTTATAGTATATCCTTCTGGTCACAACCACGGAGAGCTGCCTAGATTAGGAGATACAAGCCTTTCTTTCTGAGCGATGAACAGAGAAGGTAACCGGCAGCACGCATCAGAGTACAAAGACTTTGCTGGCAGGGAACTTCACAGGCTACCCTGATGTGCTGATGAGCTTACAGATATTGAATGTAGTTGCAAAAGATACGTATTATATTTAACCCATTCTGACCTGAGATCAGATTCTAAAAAATGTCAGTCGTTCTTCGATTTTTCAAAAATAGCAGACCTACAAGCTCGTAGCGCGCCACTCGGTGGCGCGCTATGAGCTTGTAGGTCTGCTATAGCTATCTGCTATAGCTATAAGCATAACGTGATGCTAACACCAAAATGGGTTCCCGTTCAGAATGGGTTAATATTATACTATTATTACAAATAACAGTTCTTGTGATGTTTGTTTTCTCATTTCTCACCTTAACCTGACCTTAACATGATGCGAGATTGACCCGATATAAAAAAAATAGCAAATACATAAATACATAAAAACACAAAAAGAAAGAAGTTAAATCTTCATCATGGCGCTTAGTGGCCAACGAGTTTGGGCAACCAAGCTAAAATTGTTCTAGGTCTCCAAATACAAATCAACAACAAAAACTTCATATTGTATTGAAACAACATTTCTAGTATTGTAATGGTGAACAGAAAGTTATCGTATCCACATGTACACTGTACACTATATTTGGTTTATTGAATTTCATAAAACATCTCCTTTGAATTTATGTTCTAAGGTGGTTTTACATGTTTAGTAATAGTTATTTACAGAGGAAACCTTTGTGCTACATCTTTCATGAAAACAGAAGTACGTCTCATGTAATATTATTAGAGCTGGGACTCGATTAAAAAAATGTATGTAATTAATCAGAGGCTTTGCGATTAATTAATCTAGATTAATCGCATTTTAATCGCATATCAATATTCAACGCGAGAACAGCGAGAAACCTTTTTTTTAAATGTTTTTTGGTATCCCAGTGAATCAATGAATAGTGACTACAGGATACCACTCATTTTCAACATTTTACTGTCATTAATATACCTGTTGTGGAAATAATAATAAAAAGTCACCCCATTCTGTGTTGCCTAGAACTGGAGGTTAACAGTAACAAGTACATCTCAGTGACATCACAAAGCTGTACTTACTTCATATTGTTACTGTTTTTTGTCAGACCTCCAGTTCTAGGCAACACAAAATGGGGTGACTTTTTATTATTTCCAGTTTTCAGTACTATAGAAAAGCGCCCAGTGAGAAACGTTCCGCGGTGAAAAAAAAGGTGCGATTAATTTATCTGTAGTTAATCGCGATAAATTTTTCTGTAGTTAATTAATCTAAATTAATCGCAATTAGTCCCGGCCCTAAATATTATATAGGGTGCGTTCGGAATTGCGCCCTGAACGCACTGGTGTGCTCTCTTGTCGGCACACTGAACTCACTCTGTGACGTCACCGCCCACCACACTCAACAAACGGACCACATTCCCGGTGCGCATTACCGAACGCACCCATAGTCACTATGTTGTCACTGCATTTCTAGATATGTTCATTTTAACAACTTCTCTGGGCAATATATAATCTGAGCTGTATCCCAACCATGGATGGATGGATGGATGTTAGGGATGTATCCCAACCATCTTTCAAAGAGAAAAGATCAATAATAATAAGAGAGAACCATCAGTTTGAAGAAGAATGCTTAATTTGGATTTTGAAAGTTGTGTTTTGTCATGTTGTTATAAATGGAGTGATAACACACAGAAAGCTACAACCACTGCAATGCTGTCACATATTTCCTAGCACAAGGGATGTACGTATACCATCCCAAACATCAGTATGAGAATGATCCCCCCCGTCGGTACCAATGGGTCCAGATTTGGAGTCCTGGCTCACGGACTATTATGCAAGAAAACAACAACGCCGGGTGACTGTGTCCTCAGCGGGTCCCGCCCCCAAACAGAATAAAGGGTCCATTACAATTATGCCATTCATATAACCCATTCTGACCTGAGATCAGATTCATACGAGGTTTCCGCCGGACACACACTGGTCTGATGAACCCATTCTGACCTGAGATCAGATTCTAAAAATGTCAGTCGCTCTTCGATTTTTCAAAAATAGCAGACCTACAAGCTCGTATCGCGCCACTCGGTGGCGCGATATGAGCTTGTAGATCTGCTATTTTTAAATAGCTAAAGCATAACATGATGCTGACACCAAAATGGGTGCCCGGTCAGAATGGGATAAAGTGTCAATTTCAATCAGTGCAATGCGAAAGAAAAGTGCTAAGTGTTCACAGTGCAATCAGTACGATAACCATAAAAGTGTCATTAGATGTCAGAGTCCTTGACACATCTATTTATTCCAAGTAATCTTGGTTGACCTGCAGGCAGAGTGACTATATTATTGTGTGTCTCGTTGTAAACCCTCAAAGCGACTGGCACAAAGGACATGAACAACTAAGGGCCGATTCATACTCCTATTTTACTGCTGTTTCGGCGCTGTAGTGCCGAAATGATTTCGGCTCATCAGAGATTTTCAGTAGCACCGAAGAGCCGACTTTAGGACGGTACCCGCCCCGGAACCTCAAATGCCGTCACATTGTAGGCTCTACAGAGCCGAACCGATTTTAATTTGGCTCTAAAATAGGAGTATGAATCGGCCCTAAGTCTCAATGTCTCATACAGTTCCACCCCGGGTAGGCAAATCTATTCCTCTCCTGCTCAGATGCCCACTGTACTGTACTGTACTGTACTGTACTGTACTGTACTGTATATCTATAGGTGGAGAGGGTTCTCTATGATGGCATCCAGCTTCCTTAATGTACGCACCTTCTGCCACGTACACTGCACCTTCTGCCACGTACACTGCCAGATCTTTGCTCTGATTGTGCTGTCGGGCACTTTTTGGCAACCAAAAACCAAAAAAGATGCCTTCCAGATATCTGCTCTGTCGCAGACTGCAAATCATACAATGTGAAAGGGGCTGCGATCAGCTCTGCATGCAAGCCTTGTGCAGCAGTTTCAACCAATGAGAGAACAGGTCCAGGGGGTTGGGGGAGTGTCGCTGGGGATGCTGGGGTCAGAGGTCAGAGGTGAGGGCTGCATTTGCATCCAAACCCGAAAACAAAACAGCGGAAAGTGAAACTTTCCAGCCTGGACAAAAATGTTACAAAACAGAATGAGATAATGTGAGGAGTGTGGCTGCACACAAAGAGAAATGGTTTGTTTATGCTGCGACAAGCTGCACACAGGTGGTGAAAAACAACCATGCTGTTTTCGTGCTCAGACGCAATTTATGGACCAGCGGTTTCAGATAATGGAGAACTCCTTAATTTGCTCTGTGTGAAGCTACGGTAAAAGACACTCACCAGGTGCTGCTTCTCTGTGTGAAGCTACGGTAAAAGACACTCACCAGGTGCTGCTCTGTGTGACGCTACGGTAACAGACACTCACCAGGTGCTGCTCTGTGTGAAGCTACGGTAAAAGACACTCACCAGGTGCTGCTTCTCTGTGAGAAGCTACGGTAAAAGACACTCACCAGGTGCTGCTCTGTGTGAAGCTACTGTAAAAGACACTCACCAGGTGCTGCTCTGTGTGAAGCTACGGTAAAAGACACTCACCAGGTGCTGCTCTGTGTGACGCTACGGTAAAAGACACTCACCAGGTGCTGCTCTGTGTGAAGCTACGGTAAAAGACACTCACCAGGTGCTGCTTCTCTGTGAGAAGCTACGGTAAAAGACACTCACCAGGTGCTGCTCTGTGTGAAGCTACTGTAAAAGACACTCACCAGGTGCTGCTCTGTGTGAAGCTACGGTAAAAGACACTCACCAGGTGCTGCTCTGTGTGAAGCTATAGGTAAAAGACACTCACCAGGTGCTGCTTCTCTGTGTGAAGCTACGGTAACAGACACTCACCAGGTGCTGCTCTGTGTGAAGCTACGGTAAAAGACACTCACCAGGTGCTGCTTCTCTGTGTGAAGCTACGGTAAAAGACACTCACCAGGTGCTGCTCTGTGAGAAGCTACGGTAAAAGACACTCACCAGGTGCTGCTCTGTGTGAAGCTACGGTAAAAGACACTCACCAGGTGCTGCTTCTCTGTGTGAAGCTACGGTAACAGACACTCACCAGGTGCTGCTCTGTGTGAAGCTACGGTAAAAGACACTCACCAGGTGCTGCTTCTCTGTGTGAAGCTACGGTAAAAGACACTCACCAGGTGCTGCTCTGTGTGAAGCTACGGTAAAAGACACTCACCAGGTGCTGCTCTGTGTGAAGCTACGGTAAAAGACACTCACCAGGTGCTGCTGCTCTGTGTGACGCTACGGTAAAAGACACTCACCAGGTGCTGCTCTGTGTGACGCTACGGTAAAAGACACTCACCAGGTGCTGCTCTGTGTGAAGCTACGGTAAAAGACACTCACCAGGTGCTGCTTCTCTGTGTGAAGCTACGGTAAAAGACACTCACCAGGTGCTGCTCTGTGTGACGCTACGGTAACAGACACTCACCAGGTGCTGCTCTGTGTGAAGCTACGGTAAAAGACACTCACCAGGTGCTGCTTCTCTGTGAGAAGCTACGGTAAAAGACACTCACCAGGTGCTGCTCTGTGTGAAGCTACTGTAAAAGACACTCACCAGGTGCTGCTCTGTGTGAAGCTACGGTAAAAGACACTCACCAGGTGCTGCTCTGTGTGACGCTACGGTAAAAGACACTCACCAGGTGCTGCTCTGTGTGAAGCTACGGTAAAAGACACTCACCAGGTGCTGCTCTGTGTGAAGCTACGGTAAAAGACACTCACCAGGTGCTGCTCTGTGTGAAGCTACTGTAAAAGACACTCACCAGGTGCTGCTCTGTGTGAAGCTACGGTAAAAGACACTCACCAGGTGCTGCTCTGTGTGAAGCTATAGGTAAAAGACACTCACCAGGTGCTGCTTCTCTGTGTGAAGCTACGGTAACAGACACTCACCAGGTGCTGCTCTGTGTGAAGCTACGGTAAAAGACACTCACCAGGTGCTGCTTCTCTGTGTGAAGCTACGGTAAAAGACACTCACCAGGTGCTGCTCTGTGAGAAGCTACGGTAAAAGACACTCACCAGGTGCTGCTCTGTGTGAAGCTACGGTAAAAGACACTCACCAGGTGCTGCTTCTCTGTGTGAAGCTACGGTAACAGACACTCACCAGGTGCTGCTCTGTGTGAAGCTACGGTAAAAGACACTCACCAGGTGCTGCTTCTCTGTGTGAAGCTACGGTAAAAGACACTCACCAGGTGCTGCTCTGTGTGAAGCTACGGTAAAAGACACTCACCAGGTGCTGCTCTGTGTGAAGCTACGGTAAAAGACACTCACCAGGTGCTGCTGCTCTGTGTGACGCTACGGTAAAAGACACTCACCAGGTGCTGCTCTGTGTGACGCTACGGTAAAAGACACTCACCAGGTGCTGCTCTGTGTGAAGCTACGGTAAAAGACACTCACCAGGTGCTGCTCTGTGTGAAGCTACGGTAAAAGACACTCACCAGGTGCTGCTTCTCTGTGAGAAGCTACGGTAAAAGACACTCACCAGGTGCTGCTCTGTGTGAAGCTACTGTAAAAGACACTCACCAGGTGCTGCTCTGTGTGAAGCTACGGTAAAAGACACTCACCAGGTGCTGCTCTGTGTGAAGCTACGGTAAAAGACACTCACCAGGTGCTGCTCTGTGTGAAGCTACGGTAAAAGACACTCACCAGGTGCTGCTCTGTGTGAAGCTACGGTAAAAGACACTCACCAGGTGCTGCTTCTCTGTGTGAAGCTACGGTAAAAGACACTCACCAGGTGCTGCTTCTCTGTGTGAAGCTACGGTAAAAGACACTCACCAGGTGCTGCTTCTCTGTGTGAAGCTACGGTAACAGACACTCACCAGGTGCTGCTTCTCTGTGTGAAGCTACGGTAACAGACACTCACCAGGTGCTGCTCTGTGAGAAGCTACGGTAACAGACACTCACCAGGTGCTGCTTCTCTGTGTGAAGCTACGGTAAAAGACACTCACCAGGTGCTGCTCTGTGAGAAGCTACGGTAAAAGACACTCACCAGGTGCTGCTCTGTGAGAAGCTACGGTAAAAGACACTCACCAGGTGCTGCTCTGTGTGAAGCTACGGTAAAAGACACTCACCAGGTGCTGCTCTGTGTGAAGCTACGGTAAAAGACACTCACCAGGTGCTGCTTCTCTGTGTGAAGCTACGGTAACAGACACTCACCAGGTGCTGCTTCTCTGTGTGAAGCTACGGTAAAAGACACTCACCAGGTGCTGCTTCTCTGTGTGAAGCTACGGTAAAAGACACTCACCAGGTGCTGCTTCTCTGTGTGAAGCTACGGTAACAGACACTCACCAGGTGCTGCTTCTCTGTGTGAAGCTACGGTAACAGACACTCACCAGGTGCTGCTCTGTGAGAAGCTACGGTAACAGACACTCACCAGGTGCTGCTCTGTGTGAAGCTACGGTAAAAGACACTCACCAGGTGCTGCTTCTCTGTGTGAAGCTACGGTAAAAGACACTCACCAGGTGCTGCTCTGTGAGAAGCTACGGTAAAAGACACTCACCAGGTGCTGCTCTGTGTGAAGCTACGGTAAAAGACACTCACCAGGTGCTGCTCTGTGTGAAGCTACGGTAACAGACACTCACCAGGTGCTGCTCTGTGAGAAGCTACGGTAAAAGACACTCACCAGGTGCTGCTCTGTGAGAAGCTACGGTAAAAGACACTCACCAGGTGCTGCTCTGTGAGAAGCTACGGTAAAAGACACTCACCAGGTGCTGCTCTGTGAGAAGCTACTGTAAAAGACACTCACCAGGTGCTGCTCTGTGTGAAGCTACGGTAAAAGACACTCACCAGGTGCTGCTCTGTGAGAAGCTACGGTAAAAGACACTCACCAGGTGCTGCTCTGTGAGAAGCTACGGTAAAAGACACTCACCAGGTGCTGCTCTGTGAGAAGCTACGGTAACAGACACTCACCAGGTGCTGCTTCTCTGTGTGAAGCTACGGTAAAAGACACTCACCAGGTGCTGCTCTGTGTGAAGCTACGGTAACAGACACTCACCAGGTGCTGCTTCTCTGTGTGAAGCTACTGTAAAAGACACTCACCAGGTGCTGCTCTGTGTGAAGCTACGGTAAAAGACACTCACCAGGTCCTGCTCTGTGAGAAGCTACGGTAAAAGACACTCACCAGGTGCTGCTCTGTGTGAAGCTACTGTAAAAGACACTCACCAGGTGCTGCTCTGTGAGAAGCTACGGTAAAAGACACTCACCAGGTGCTGCTCTGTGAGAAGCTACGGTAACAGACACTCACCAGGTGCTGCTTCTCTGTGTGAAGCTACGGTAAAAGACACTCACCAGGTGCTGCTCTGTGAGAAGCTACGGTAAAAGACACTCACCAGGTGCTGCTCTGTGAGAAGCTACGGTAAAAGACACTCACCAGGTGCTGCTTCTCTGTGTGAAGCTACGGTAACAGACACTCACCAGGTGCTGCTCTGTGTGAAGCTACGGTAAAAGACACTCACCAGGTGCTGCTCTGTGTGAAGCTACGGTAAAAGACACTCACCAGGTGCTGCTTCTCTGTGTGAAGCTACGGTAAAAGACACTCACCAGGTGCTGCTTCTCTGTGTGAAGCTACTGTAAAAGACACTCACCAGGTGCTGCTCTGTGTGAAGCTACGGTAAAAGACACTCACCAGGTGCTGCTCTGTGAGAAGCTACGGTAAAAGACACTCACCAGGTGCTGCTCTGTGTGAAGCTACGGTAAAAGACACTCACCAGGTGCTGCTCTGTGAGAAGCTACGGTAAAAGACACTCACCAGGTGCTGCTTCTCTGTGTGAAGCTACGGTAACAGACACTCACCAGGTGCTGCTCTGTGTGAAGCTACGGTAAAAGACACTCACCAGGTGCTGCTCTGTGTGAAGCTACGGTAAAAGACACTCACCAGGTGCTGCTTCTCTGTGTGAAGCTACGGTAAAAGACACTCACCAGGTGCTGCTTCTCTGTGTGAAGCTACGGTAACAGACACTCACCAGGTGCTGCTCTGTGTGAAGCTACGGTAAAAGACACTCACCAGGTGCTGCTCTGTGAGAAGCTACTGTAAAAGACACTCACCAGGTGCTGCTTCTCTGTGTGAAGCTACGGTAACAGACACTCACCAGGTGCTGCTCTGTGTGAAGCTACGGTAACAGACACTCACCAGGTGCTTCAGCTATAAGGCAAGACACAAACACGGCTTGGACAAAATCAACAAGACCTGACTTCCTTGCAAATGGAAGTTCTGGTGCTTCCAGTTTGGCCTGACGTTGCCCCAGATGTTGTAGACACTAATCGTCTATAATAAATCACACCCGTGTGTACCGAGTGGTGCAACCCCCCCCCCCCCCCCCCCCCTCTCTCTCTCTCTCTCTCTCTCTCTCTCTCTCTCTCTCTCATTAGCAGGCAACAGTGCACTGTCTCTCTCTCTCTGTTTCTGGCGCCCCCTACTGCCCCCTACTGGTACATACTGGTGCTCATTAACGTCACATAGGCGGACACATAGTCACATAGCCACGGACATTGCTGTTCCTTGGAGTGGTTGCACCACTCAAAAAGGATGGAAGTCTCCCAGAGTCTCAGTGATATGGAAGAGGTATTTGGGATTCTGCCCCTGTGTGTCTGACAAAGGAGTTTAACTGCACAAAAGGGAAGCTTTCATTTGCACGATTCAACCTAGCGATATGCTGCCCCTACCATTAACAGGGAGGGAGTGGACAGCAGTGAAGAATAACATTGTTGTCCTTGTGTTTTAGAAGAAATCCAAATAAAAACTACTGTACAAAATATATATGTTTGTAGGCCATTTAAAACCTTGCCAGGCTTGCTACACCCCTGTGGCATAATGTAAGGTAGAAATGAAATTCATATTGAAAGAAACATTATTGCACTTTGTAGAGTTCATTCTGTTTTATGGCAACAAACTTAATCTGCAGTGTCACATTTACCGGCCCCTACAATATGTCAGGATGCAAGCTGTATCCTCCCACTTCAACATCTCTTGAGTCGTGACACAATCAATGCAATTCCATCCTCTCCCACAGTCCATCCATCCATCCATCTTCAACCGCTTATCCGTAGTCGAGTCGCGGGGGCAACAGCTCCACCAGAGAGCTCCAGACTTCCCTCTCCAGAGCAACATTAGTAACTTTCTCCTGGGGGATCCGAGACGTTCCAAGGCCTGTGAGTCGATGTAATCCCTCCATCTCACCTTGGTCTGCCCCGGGGTCTCCTCCCAGTGGGACGTGGTCCTTGGTCTGCCCCGGGGTCTCCTCCCAGTGGGACGTGATCCTTGGTCTGCCCCGGGGTCTCCTCCCAGTGAGACGTGGTCCTTGGTCTGCCCCGGGGTCTCCTCCCAGTGGGACGTGGTCCTTGGTCTGCCCCGGGGTCTCCTCCCAGTGGGACGTGGTCCTTGGTCTGCCCCGGGGTCTCCTCCCAGTGGGACGTGGTCCTTGGTCTGCCCCGGGGTCTCCTCCCAGTGGGACATGGTCCTTGGTCTGCCCCGGGGTCTCCTCCCAGTGGGACGTGGTCCTTGGTCTGCCCCGGGGTCTCCTCCCAGTGGGACGTGGTCCTTGGTCTGCCCCGTGGTCTCCTCCCAGTGGGACGTGGTCCTTGGTCTGCCCCGGGGGTCTCCTCCCAGTGGGACGTGATCCTTGGTCTGCCCCGGGGGTCTCCTCCCAGTGGGACGTGGTCCTTGGTCTGCCCCAGGGTCTCCTCCCAGTGGGACGTGCGGTGAGGACCTCCCTAGGTAGACGCCCGAGAGGCATCCTAACCAGATGCCCGAACCACCTCAGCTGACTCCTTTCCAGGCGAAGGAGCAGCGCCTCTACTCCGAGTCTCTCTCGTGTGACTGAACTTCTCACCCTATCTCTAAGGGAGATGCCAGACACCCGTTGAAGAAAACTCATTTCGGCCACTTGTATTCGCGACCTTATTCTTTCGGTCATGACCCACACTTCATGACCATAGGTGAGAGTAGGAACACTTCATGACCATAGGTGAGAGTAGGAACACTTCATGACCATAGGTGAGAGTAGGAACACTTCATGACCATAGGTGAGAGTATAGGAACACTTCATGACCATAGGTGAGAGTAGGAACACTTCATGACCATAGAGGTGAGAGTAGGAACACTTCATGACCATAGGTGAGAGTAGGAACACTTCATGACCATAGGTGAGAGTAGGAACACTTCATGACCATATAGGTGAGAGTAGGAACGAAGATTGCCCGGTAGACGGAGAGCTTTGCCTTCTGGCTCCTATACAGTCAAGTAACATTTTTCTGCAGCTACTTCAAATTTGTGAGAGAGAGAGTTTTAGTATTTAGTTGAGGACGTCCACTTCACTCTCAAGCAGAGAGGACTATTTTCAAGTGTTCCCTAAAGGGACATCAGAAAGAGAAATTTAGGGACTTGCATTCTTGAGTGGCAACTCAGAAACGACTGCATTTTTGTAGAGAACGCAAGATTACCAGAGGAATATGATGAATATGATATTTGTCGCAGAGGTTAAACATTAAGCAAATAGCTTCTGGCGTCTTTTTTCCCCAAGCTCCCTGGATGGCGCTATTCGCTAACCTATTGGTCACCAGAGCCTGTAGCTTTCAAATGGATTGTCGGTATTATGGACCATGATTATTGTCCTGTTCTAGCACATCCGAGCGCGTCATTTCAAAGTTAGGTGAAAAACGCTTTGAATCCTAGCAGTAAATGAACAGTTAATTCCTACTTTGCCGAACTGATGACTCTCTGACTTCTTGAAGCCTCTCTCTAGAGCCCTGTTGTTTAACAGTCCCCCCCCCCCCCCCACCACACACACACACACACACACACACACACACTAGATTACAAAGAGATGTGTGTGTGTTATATTTATTCAACCTATTAAAAATGAATGTGCCCCCTTCAAATATCACTAGTTGTGTGTAAAGGCAGCTGAGAAATCTGCATGATAAATGTGAAACATTAGCAGTATCTCGGTAAAAATCCACTGGGCAAGCTTAACATCTACCTGGAAATCAAGGCACTCAACTTTTATTAGGACACCATTGAAAGCTTCCTGCTAGTGTAAACACTATCTATTTAAATAAATGCATATACGCTTTGGGGATGCACTAGGATGGTATTTCATCCACCAGGTCCCTCCAATGTAACCCAAATCTAATATTCTGGTGTTGGAAGCACTAATACATGTCTGGTTTGTTTAGGAGCATCGGGAGAGTTGTTGTTTGTTGTTTGTTTACAACTCAGATCTGTGTGTCAAGCTGTAATGGAAACGATGTTTTGTGTCTCTTTCAGACACTGCAATGTCATGGTCTCTCTTCTTTATTCTATTGCAGGATGTTTGACACCTTATAACAATTTATATTCCATTTTATCTCTATCTTCAGTGCAAAGATCACTGTTCAGTTTGCGATGGGGTGCTTTCCTTTAGCTGTGATATTTATATAACTGTCAATCACAAATGTGCAGGGACTTTTGATTCATTGAAATATGTATTCACAGTTTGCAGAATTACAGTACATTTCAAGACCAACTCAATACAAAGACTGTTAACTGTGAGTGGACGACCCAATAAAGCATTACACTTGTTTACAAGAGGGTCCACCTTGTTCAATTCATCAAAACATTCAGAGACGTACAAAGAGACACTTTCTATATAGCCAAAGAACAGAACATGAATTCATCATAAAGGAGGTCAAAAAGGGAAAAGAAACATACAGTGAGGGGGAAAAAAGGGGTGGGTGGTGGTGGGCGGGGATTCAGATTCTACGGGGGCCAGTTTCGAATTGCAGCCGTCCGTCCGTAGGTGCCCTTTGAGAGAGGTTTTGAAGGAGTCAAGGGATTTTAGTCCCTTGTTTGTGCCGAATCTGGGTTGCACAGTGTTGCCCCAGTACGCCACAGTCCTGCTTATAGCTGATGTTCTTTAGCAATATCAATAGTTGATAAACACTCTAATAATGTGCTGAATAAAGGTTTCTCAATTACCCCTATTGCAAACTGTTGTAAAACTCTAAGTCCTGAACCCTCGTCTGGTTTGACAGACAGGTAGTGTGGTTGAATTATACCTTGGTACGGTGGCGGCGGTGGTTGACGGGCCCGGGAGAACAATAACGCGACACGAGACAGTATCACGCTAAAAGGTTCACAAAGTTTATTACACACACAGGAAATATAATATAGAGCTGGATCCTAATGACGTAACTACAGTAACAACACTGAGACATAACGACTGCTAAGTGCAGCAAGCTGACCTTGCTGTCTGAGATGTCTCCAGTAGCTAACTATAAAGTATGCTACAGTTCAGTCAGTACACAATACATTATCAAGTACACTGTGCTCTCACGTACAAGTACACAGCCATGGGGCGATCAGATTACAACACAAACAATAATCAGGTTGGACTTACAACAGGTTTCAGCAATTACATTATGTCTTCACGGTTATATTTTCTAGTCTATACTTTGTCTTTTAGTTCAATGTTGATTTTGTAAACGCCATTGACAATGAAGGGAAAGTTTGTGTGTAATTTACGTCATATTGTCTGTTTATTGTTAACGGCGTGTTTGCACTGTTTGTTTTACATCACCATTACATCACCATATCGACATGAGTTAGACTTTAATATATTAGAGCCCCTCACTTCACATGGGTGTGGTTTTTTACTAAGAGACAAGGAGCAGAGAGACAGGACAGCTTGGAGAGAGAGTGGGGGGGGATTTGAACTCAGACTGGCTGCAGGATTTATATTTATATAGCGGTAGTCAGTCTGGACTCATGCACATGCCTTAAGCTTGTTAGATAAAGGAGAGATCTTGCTTGACCTTTGATGGTTTTCACACCAAAGTTATCTTATCTCCTGGCCTATCATTCCCTCCAAGTTTCAAGGACGTCAGTATGGCACTTACTTGATAAAGACCGTAAGGTCGAAACGTCGTATTTCTGCCAGCCTGTCGCTAATAATAAAGTTTGGAGCATCTTAAAGTGAGTTGCGAGCCCCTGCTTTCTGTTTATGACTTCATCATCATATAATATATAGCCTGTTTATCAGACTGTAGCTTTCTTGAAGCTTCAGTCTGACATTGTCTCCTGTCTGAGCGATGTCAAGGGGGAGGGGATTAGAATTTCCCTCAACCAATAGCCATTGTTGTTGTTTTTCCCTCCTTCCTCATGTGTGTTGCGCTGTGTGATGACGCTGAAAACGGGCCTCGGCGCTGATTGGTTGTTCGTTAGACCCACCCCCACCACCGATTCTCATTGGATAATACATTTTTGTACCGAATAAATGATGGGTGCACAGCACGACACCAGACCAAGAGATGCTCAGTCCACTCAGAGAGTGGGCGGGGTCTTTGGGCTGGATCCAGGCTAATAATATCCATGGTCATCACGAGAAAGGGTGCCGCTCACTTCACGCAAGTGTGATTGTTTATTTTGACCGTGACCTTGATTCTGACCTTGTTACAGACAGACAGACAGACAGACAGACAGACAGACAGACGCACCATACACACACACATAAACATGCATGCAGGCATGGTAATTAATGCAAAAACAGGCACTAAACTAAAGTGTCAAATAAACAATAAATACTTTATGTTGCAGTTTAATTCACCTTTTATGAATCCATTGGGTGTATTATTCAATGGGTATAGCGTCTGCAATGCAAATGGATATCGTGTTCAGTGTTTAATAAACGAAAATGTAACATGGGGACAGTCTGCGAAACACAAACATGTATTACTAATGAAACAACTCTGTGCACCGTGTGACTGTGTGACTGTGTGACTGTGTGTGTGCGTGCGTGCGTGCGTGCGTGCGTGTGTGCGTGCGTGCGTGCGTGCGTGCGTGCGTGCGATTAGAGTTTCTATTTGTAGTTACGGCTAACCTTGTGCTGCGTAGCAAATGTTTGGTGACTGAGTGAGAAATGGCTCTCATACAAAGACAGAACAACGTAATGAATAAAGAAAATGTGATACAATCAACATTTCCCTAAATGACTCGCCGTGCAAGATGCAATAAAAATGATAAACTATGATGTAGACGAGGAGCAGGAGAAGGTGCAGAAGTGACTGGTTCATATAATTGAAACACATGCATTCAATAGGGATGCACAATAATAATAATAATAATAATAATAATAATAATAGAGTGTATGCGTAATTATGTTATTGCTGTTGAGGAAAAAAGCTGTTTTGCTCATAGGAATAAATTCTAAATGACCGGCAATAAGAAGGAACAACATGGTGTACCTTTTGATCTTGTTGTTTCCCAGCATACTATTTTAACCACTTAAAGGACAACTTTAGTTTTTTTCAACCAAGGTTCATGTTTTAGGATGTCATTAGAGAAAGTATAAGATGCATGTAAATTTTATTTCATTTGCTGCTTTCTTTCGTTTTAGGGATTTTAGCTCTTTTTGACAGGGGGGCAGGGGCATTCGAGCATGGGGCTAAATATCTTTTTTTTTTACCAAATTTTATGGTGATTTATTTTTGTATTATTTACTATAGTCCTAATAAACCCCAGGAAATTACATCTGGCCACAGAAGATCACAGGATCTACTGAATGTGAAGGTAGCCTACTGGGGGAAGGCTTATACTGTGTGTATAGGCTCAATATGTCAGTTTGTCACATTCAATAGATCCTGTG
The DNA here is from genome assembly GCF_964188405.1 of Protomyctophum parallelum. Taxonomy (NCBI): domain Eukaryota; kingdom Metazoa; phylum Chordata; class Actinopteri; order Myctophiformes; family Myctophidae; genus Protomyctophum; species Protomyctophum parallelum. The sequence continues at coordinate 9,527,011 of NC_139699.1, forward strand.
ATCTTTTGTGGCCAGATGTAATGTATTGGGGTTTATTAGGACTATAGTAAATAATAAAATAATAAATCGCCATAATTTTGCCAAAAAATAGATATTTAGCCCCATGCTCGAATGCCCCCGCCCCCCCTGTCAAAAACTGGTAAAATCCCAAAAACTAAAGAAAGCCGCAAATGAAAGAAAAATTAACACTCATCTTATACTTTCTCTAATAACAACCTAAAACATGAACCTTGGTTGAAAAAAACTAAAGTTGTCCTTTAAAGGACCTATAACATAAAATTCAACTTTTTGAATTTCTTTTGTGTTTTTGGGGCTCCCATATGTGTTTTCTCTCCCCACAAATAACCAATTTTGAACAATCAGGCTTTCATATCATATCAGGTGCTTTAATGGAAATTGCTCTCAGGAACAGCTCAACTGATTTTGGTCTCATCGTGATGTCATCAATGTCACCCCACTTTGTATATTTCCTCCTTCTTCAGTCTTCAGTTTCAAATTTGCATTTCCACTTTGTTTACAATGTCCACCATTGTTGATTTTCCAACCTGGCATGGAATGGAAACAAGCCTGGTTTTATCTAGCATCAGTATTATAATGACTCAAATATTAAATAATCTGCATATCAGGACAGTGTGGTACTGCATCTAAAACTGCTTTCAAAGTCCAGAAAGAAATGACAAGGCCTGGTTATATCAGAGTGGTGATTGAGGCTCAAACCATTAGAAATAACTTTGATGGACATGGACAATATGATTATTAAATATTAAAAGCAGTTTTAAAATGCATGTTATTTGCACTTTAAGCCATATACCGTTCTGTCATAATTATGATGAATAGCAGAAATGGACAATCTGCAAGTTCACAGCGCATCACCATAGACCCCTGGGAGACCCAGTCAATTATGGTTTATGATAAATATTTCCACAGCATAATAATAATGCATTTGGGAGGTGTTGTATTACCTGTCATATAGAGGCTCCTATAGCTGTTGTATCTTTATTATTTGTATTGCCGCAATGTGACATGTTATGAGCTTGTACTTTTTAGATCAGCTATTGTCTTTATTAACATTTTTGTCTATAATGAAAAGTAAATTAAAAGTAAGAGCTTATGACTAACCCATTCCGACCGGGCACCCATTTTGGTGTTGGCATCATGTTATGCTTTAGCTATTGAAAAATACCAGATCTACAAGCTCATATCGCGCCACCGAGTGGCGCGATACGAGCTTGTAGGTCTGGTATTTTTAAAAAATCGACGAGCGACTGACATTTCTAGAATCTGATCTCAGGTCAGAATGGGTTAATCAGACCAGTGTGTGTCCAGTGGAAACCTCGTATGAATCTGATCTCAGGTCAGAATGGGCTAAATAAGAATTGGATCCATTTGAATAGAGCGCCAAAGTCATGACGTCACTGGCTCATCCACTGGTCCACGCCTCACGGAAGTATTTTCTCTACATGGGCTCGTCTTAAGAATTGTGGTCCAAAAATAAACAAACTTTCGGGGAGGTGTCTCTGTATCGTTTACGACCATCAGTCAGGGCTATTTCATTTTGTCTGTTTCTAGCGAAAATGTAACTAGTTCAGCAGCAGTAACAATAGTGTTTTCTCTCAGTTGAACCTACATATCCATATGAGTGAAACAGCCTGGATGATTTGTTTATTTTTCAAACACAGTTCTTATATGAGGTTGATCTAGTCCTGGTTCAGTGGTCCAGGTCCAGTGCTTACAGCGAGTCTCTCACTGACACCCTGTGGGATTCCCTTCCGCAGCTCTCTAGCTTTTTCTCACTACAATTCCCAGCAAATAAACAAAACGACGTAACTACTCACCGACACCAAGCATGCTAGACCTTACGGTAAAAGTCTATTCTCGGAGCTGGGAAGCGTCTCAGGTCCCCAGCTTCTCTCTAAAATGCACTATTTTAGTCATTAAAGGTATATTCAGTGATTTCACTTAATTCAAATATCACTTATTTTTTTGTTTTGTTGTGATAATCCTCCCTACTATAGAGTGTGCTGGCCATATAAGGAGTTCCTCCCTGTCCCCAGTTAACCCCTGGGGGTCAAAAAACCTTAGGTTTCGTTTTTGACTCTCTATCCTGATTGGACGAAAGGCTGGGTCCCACAGCCAAAAACGAAACCTAAGGTTTTTTGAGTGAAATCACTGAATATACCTTTAAATAAAATGAATCCAACCAGATCGGTGCAGGCAAAACCCGGAAATGCCGTAGTATAAGAAATGGCATTGGCGGTCCGGTACATTGCTGTATGAAAGTGGACATTGGCGGTCCGGTACATTGCTGTATTAAAGTGCATGTTAGAGAGAAGCTGGGGACCTGAGACGCTTCCCAGCTTCCAGAATATAATGTGTCCACACTATGCACACATTATAATGTATGCCATGGGAAATCTACTAAACTACATTTCATGCTTGAACATTTCACATTTTCCGTACACTGTGTATTTGTACCTTATTGTGCAATAATTGTCCTATATTATTATAGAGGGTATAAAGTGAGTGGCAAAACAAGTGGCAAAGTGATTGATTGATTGATCGATCGATCAATTTATTAACAGTTTGCAGAATTACAGTACATTTCAAGTCTATATAGTGTAGCATTCTGGGAGATGTAGTTCCAGATCAGATACTCTATATACTGTAGCATTCTGGGAGGTGTAGTTCCAGACTCAGAGACTCTATACTGTAGCATTCTGGGAGGTGTAGTTCCAGACTCAGAGACTCTATATAGTGTAGCATTCTGGGAGGTGTAGTTTCAGACTCAGAGACTCTATATAGTGTAGCATTCTGGGAGGTGTAGTTCCAGACTCTATAGCATTCGTAACTCTGTAGCATTCGGAGATTGTGGAATAGTTTTCTGGCTACGCGACACTAGGACAAAGGGGAACCTGCTGTGGCCTGAGCTGGCCTCCTGACTAGGACAAAGGGGAACCTGCTGTGGCCTGAGCTGGCCTCCTGACTAGGACAAAGGGGAACCTGCTGTGGCCTGAGCTGGCCTCCTGACTTGAAGGTAGTTTGAGAAATATTTTCTTTCCCTTTTTGAGCAATGCATGTAGTGCTGGGGCACTACATGTAGTGTAACCCCCCTGAACCCCAAATGGCTCCCGATGTGCAGGTTGGAGCCGTGCATGGTTTCCTCCGCCTTCAGTGTACGAATGTGTGAATGTGTTGAATGGGTGAATGTAAGGCACACCTGTGTAAAGCACTTTGGATAATAGCGCTATATATAAATGTACCATTTACCATTTAGTAGGCCTACCATTTAACACATAACTGTTGCTGCTTGCAATATGGTTTGTGCAATATGCATCCTGGATGTTTTAGCAGACAGCAGGTCATGGTAATGTAATGTTTTAGCAGACCGAATGTAACAGCAGGTCATGTTGCTTCTCTCTAAAATGCCACGAGCATTTAACATTGTGCAGCTGACGCAAGGATATAAACATGTTTACAGTACATCGATACAGGTTGGGCAGTGGCGTGCACAGACATTTAGAGGGGCAGGTTTGGGCAGTGGCGTGCACAGACATTTAGAGGGGCAGTTTGGGCAGTGGCGTGCACAGACATTTAGAGGGGCAGTTTGGGCAGTGGCGTGCACAGACATTTAGAGGGGCAGTTTGGGCAGTGGCGTGCACAGACATTTAGAGGGGCAGGTTGGGGCAGTGGCGTGCACAGACATTTAGAGGGACAGTTTGGGCAGTGGCGTGCACAGACATTTAGAGGGGCAGTTTGGGCAGTGGCGTGCACAGACATTTAGAGGGGCAGGTTGGACAGTGGCGTGCACAGACATTTAGAGGGGCAGTTTGGGCAGTGGCATGCACAGACATTTAGAGGGGCAGTTTGGGCAGTGGCGTGCACAGACATTTAGAGGGGCAGGTTGGGGCAGTGGCGTGCACAGACATTTAGAGGGGCAGGTTGGACAGTGGCGTGCACAGACATTTAGAGGGGCAGGTTGGGGCAGTGGCGTGCACAGACATTTAGAGGGGCAGTTTGGACAGTGGCGTGCACAGACATTTAGAGGGGCAGGTTGGGGCAGTGGCGTGCACAGACATTTAGAGGGGCAGGTTGGACAGTGGCGTGCACAGACATTTAGAGGGGCAGGTTGGACAGTGGCGTGCACAGACATTTAGAGGGGCAGGACAGTGGCGTGCACAGACATTTAGAGGGGCAGGACAGTGGCGTGCACAGACATTTAGAGGGGCAGGACGGACAGTGGCGTGCACAGACATTTAGAGGGGCAGGTTGGGGCAGTGGCGTGCACAGACATTTAGAGGGGCAGGTTGGACAGTGGCGTGCACAGACATTTAGAGGGGCAGGTTGGACAGTGGCGTGCACAGACATTTAGAGGGGCAGGTTGGGGCAGTGGCGTGCACAGACATTTAGAGGGGCAGGTTGGACAGTGGCGTGCACAGACATTTAGAGGGGCAGTTTGTGCAGTGGCGTGCACAGACATTTAGAGGGGCAGGACAGTGGCGTGCACAGACATTTAGAGGGGCAGTTTGGGCAGTGGCGTGCACAGACATTTAGAGGGGCAGTTTGGGCAGTGGCGTGCACAGACATTTAGAGGGGCAGGTTGGGGCAGTGGCGTGCACAGACATTTAGAGGGGCAGTTTGGGCAGTGGCGTGCACAGACATTTAGAGGGGCAGGACAGTGGCGTGCACAGACATTTAGAGGGGCAGGTTGGACAGTGGCGTGCACAGACATTTAGAGGGGCAGTTTGGACAGTGGCGTGCACAGACATTTAGAGGGGCAGTTTGGACAGTGGCGTGCACAGACATTTAGAGGGGCAGGTTGGACAGTGGCGTGCACAGACATTTAGAGGGGCAGGTTGGACAGTGGCGTGCACAGACATTTAGAGGGGCAGGTTTGGGCAGTGGCGTGCACAGACATTTAGAGGGGCAGGACGGACAGTGGCGTGCACAGACATTTAGAGGGGCAGGTTGGACAGTGGCGTGCACAGACATTTAGAGGGGCAGGTTTGGGCAGTGGCGTGCACAGACATTTAGAGGGGCAGGACGGACAGTGGCGTGCACAGACATTTAGAGGGGCAGTTTGGGGCAGTGGCGTGCACAGACATTTAGAGGGGCAGGTTGGACAGTGGCGTGCACAGACATTTAGAGGGGCAGGTTGGGCAGTGGCGTGCACAGACATTTAGAGGGGCAGTTTGGACAGTGGCGTGCACAGACATTTAGAGGGGCAGGTTGGACAGTGGCGTGCACAGACATTTAGAGGGGCAGGTTTGGGCAGTGGCGTGCACAGACATTTAGAGGGGCAGGTTGGGGCAGTGGCGTGCACAGACATTTAGAGGGGCAGGTTGGACAGTGGCGTGCACAGACATTTAGAGGGGCAGGTTGGGGCAGTGGCGTGCACAGACATTTAGAGGGGCAGGTTGGACAGTGGCGTGCACAGACATTTAGAGGGGCAGGTTTGGACAGTGGCGTGCACAGACATTTAGAGGGGCAGTTTGGACAGTGGCGTGCACAGACATTTAGAGGGGCAGTTTGGACAGTGGCGTGCACAGACATTTAGAGGGGCAGTTTGGGCAGTGGCGTGCACAGACATTTAGAGGGACAGGTTGGGGCAGTGGCGTGCACAGACATTTAGAGGGGCAGGTTTGGGCAGTGGCGTGCACAGACATTTAGAGGGGCAGGTTGGACAGTGGCGTGCACAGACATTTAGAGGGGCAGGTTTGGGCAGTGGCGTGCACAGACATTTAGAGGGGCAGTTCTGTTTGGGGTCCGAGCAAGGGGGTGTTTTCACCATCTGTCTTTCAAGTTGCAATATTTTGACTGTTTTGCGTGAAAATTCAATCAAGACCCCAAATATTTAAATAACCTCATAAAATGAATTATAAGTGAATAGTGAATGGAATTGTCATGTAGTGGTGTGGCGAGGACAGGCAGGCATCCATGGTTGGGTGTTTTAATGAAGGTGAACAGAACGGATATCACAAACTGACCCAACAAGGACTGACTGCATGGGGAGCAAGACTAATATGGAGATGAGTTAGATTGGATTAGATTAGATGTCTTTATTATCCACAAGGGGAAATTGTTTTGCTCAGGTCAATGCATACATTCAGGACAATACATACAGGACAATAAATAAGTATACAAATACAATAAAACACCCAGCAAAGTATTAGTAAAATAATTCATTTTTTTTTAAGCTATTTAAAAGAAAGCAAAGTCTCTCTCCACACCATGAAACACTCATAATGACTGACATGCTCAGTCCAGTTCATCTGTGTGTGTGTGTGTGTGTGTGTGTGTGTGTGTGTGTGTGTGTGTGTGTGTGTGTGTGTGTGTGTGTGTGTGTGTGTGTGTGTGTGTGTGTGTGTGTGTGTGTGTGTGTGTGTGTGTGTGTGTGTGTGTGTGTGTGTGTGTGTGTGTGTGTGCGCGCGTGCGTGTGCTTCATCTTCTTCTTCATAATAGTATCTTCTTCACCTCTAGATACTTGTAAAAAGAGTTCACATCCAGCAAATCAATTTATTCTCCATGTAATTGTTTTGACTTATTTTGGAAAGGATACGAGACGATGCAGCAACATGATGGAATTGAAAGGCTACCGGTATGCAAATATTAAGGAGAGAGAGAGTATCGACTCATTTGTTATACTCTTGTGAAAACTGGCATTTTCCACACCTGAATGAAACTGTCACATTTGATATACTAACAGGGAGCCTCGTCTTTTCATTTTGGTTCTAGGGCTACATGAGCAGTGTTAGCTGTCATTTCTGTCATTTCTGACTAGAGAGTCCATGCTCAGCATTGGAATAAAGCATGTTTTTGTATACAGGTATATAACCGCATGCTCTACTCCCTTAACCCATGCTGACCTGAGATCAGATTCACACGAGGTTTCCGCCGGACACACACTGGTCTGATGAACCCATTCTGACCTGAGATCAGATTAAAAAAATGTCAGTCGCTCTTCGATTTTTCAAAAAATAGCAGACCTACAAGCTCGTATCGCGCCACTCGGTGGCGCGATATGAGCTTGTAGATCTGCTATTTTTCAATAGCTAAAGCATGACATGATGCCGACACCAAAATGGGTGCCCGGTCAGAATGGGTTAACTCGATTCCTTGCTGCCCAACTCTCTGAAAAGTCTCCATGAGAGTATGTTTTGTTGTCTCCACCAGGCCGAAGGCATGGGGAGAGAGTATGTTTTGTTGTCTCCACCAGGCCGAAGGCATGGGGAGAGAGTATGTTTTGTTGTCTCCACCAGGCCGAAGGCATGGGGAGAGAGTATGTTTAGTTGTCTCCACCAGGCCGAAGGCATGGGGAGAGAGTATGTTTAGTTGTCTCCACCAGGCCGAAGGCATGGGGAGAGAGTATGTTTGTCTCCACCAGGCCGAAGGCATGGGGAGAGAGTATGTTTTGTTGTCTCCACCAGGCCGAAGGCATGGGGAGAGAGTATGTTTTGTTGTCTCCACCAGGCCGAAGGCATGGGGAGAGAGTATGTTTTGTTGTCTCCACCAGGCCGAAGGCATGGGGAGAGAGTATGTTTTGTTGTCTCCACCAGGCCGAAGGCATGGGGAGAGAGTATGTTTTGTTGTCTCCGCACCAGGCCGAAGGCATGGGGAGAGAGTATGTTTTGTTGTCTCCGCACCAGGCCGAAGGCATGGGGAGAGAGTATGTTTTGTTGTCTCCGCACCAGGCCGAAGGCATGGGGAGAGAGTATGTTTTGTTGTCTCCACCAGGCCGAAGGCATGGGGAGAGAGTATGTTTTGTTGTCTCCACCAGGCCGAAGGCATGGGGAGAGAGTATGTTTTGTTGTCTCCACCAGGCCGAAGGCATGGGGAGAGAGTATGTTTTGTTGTCTCCACCAGGCCGAAGGCATGGGGAGAGAGTATGTTTAGTTGTCTCCACCAGGCCGAAGGCATGGGGAGAGAGTATGTTTTGTTGTCTCCACCAGGCCGAAGGCATGGGGAGAGAGTATGTTTTGTTGTCTCCACCAGGCCGAAGGCATGGGGAGAGAGTATGTTTTGTTGTCTCCACCAGGCCGAAGGCATGGGGAGAGAGTATGTTTTGTTGTCTCCACCAGGCCGAAGGCATGGGGAGAGAGTATGTTTTGTTGTCTCCACCAGGCCGAAGGCATGGGGAGAGAGTATGTTTTGTTGTCTCCACCAGGCCGAAGGCATGGGGAGAGAGTATGTTTTGTTGTCTCCACCAGGCCGAAGGCATGGGGAGAGAGTATGTTTAGTTGTCTCCACCAGGCCGAAGGCATGGGGAGAGAGTATGTTTTGTTGTCTCCACCAGGCCGAAGGCATGGGGAGAGAGTATGTTTTATTGTCTCCACCAGGCCGAAGGCATGGGGAGAGAGTATATGTTTTGTTGTCTCCACCAGGCCGAAGGCATGGGGAGAGAGTATGTTTTATTGTCTCCACCAGGCCGAAGGCATGGGGAGAGAGTATGTTTTGTTGTCTCCACCAGGCCGAAGGCATGGGGAGAGAGTTTGTTTTGTTGTCTCCACCAGGCCGAAGGCATGGGGAGAGAGTATGTTTTGTTGTCTCCACCAGGCCGAAGGCATGGGGAGAGAGTATATGTTTTATTGTCTCCACCAGGCCGAAGGCATGGGGAGAGAGTATGTTTAGTTGTCTCCACCAGGCCGAAGGCACGGGGAGAGAGTATGTTTTGTTGTCTCCACCAGGCAGAAGGCATGGGGAGAGAGTATGTTTTGTTGTCTCCACCAGGCCGAAGGCATGGGGAGAGAGTATGTTTTGTTGTCTCCACCAGGCCGAAGGCATGGGGAGAGAGTATGTTTTGTTGTCTCCACCAGGCCGAAGGCATGGGGAGAGAGTATGTTTTGTCTGTCATTGTATCCCACACATTGTTGTGCTGTTCACATCATTTGTAAGTTAAATTATAAGAAAATAGGAACATACAAACTAAGATGTATTGCAGGCCGATGTCAGTCAGACAGTAGGGGTAGAATACAGTATAGTATACTGTAATAATTTTCATACATAAAATGCAACCCAAAGTGCTTCACATAAAGAATAACAAGCAGCGGAATGCCGGGAAAAAAAGCAGGTCAATACAACACACAATATATACAAATTAGCAAATAAAAATAGCAATACAAAAATAAAAAAATAAAAAAATAAGTAAGGACAATTGTATCAGACAGTATCTGCTAGTATTTAAAGTTAAATCAAACAAATGAGTCAACTTCCACTTGACTTAAGGGTGTGTGCCCACTGTATCCTGGATTGATATAAGCTGGTTCCCCAGTTGTAAATTATAATTCATGTATAGTATAGTATGTTGAGTGGACTCCACCTGGCTAGGTAAAAGAGATAATTCATGTAGAACTATCCTTCAGTGCTGCACCCTGCACGCCCCATAATACTGTAAGACATGCAGTACATGGTTCTCAGACATTGTCATTGTAAGGTCCCCCAACATTGCATTTTTATGGCAGCAGATCCACATATGAAAGGATTTTTTGCCAGGGACCCCCCCTAAGAGAACACTGTGCTGTTCTTCAGAAGAGTTTTACATTTTCTTTTAAAATAGTCGACTGACAAGCGTACGCCACGTTGTATCGTGACGTGTGATGTTGTGAGCTTTTCGTTCTGCTATTTTCGAATAGTGTGAGTGTAAAATAGGGTTAAAGTCATATTGTTATGTGTGGAACTGTGGATGTTCTCCATTCTTTGTTTGAAACCTTAGATACAATTAATGTACGATTCTCTGAGAAATTAGTTACAGTATATGGAGTTCAGTGGAGAGCACCAGAACTCTATTTAAACCACCAGATTACCTCAGGGTAGAACTACAAATCCCACCAGATTACCTCAGGGTAGAACTACAAATCCTGGGCTCAGTAAATCTGTCTGTAGCCGTTGGTACGCTAACAACCACCGTTCATCTCCCAAGTCTGCCCAAAACAAGGATGTTCCTCCAGGCACAGCATTGCTGAAGGGCATGAGAAGACGCAACATTTACTGATGCACTCATTACTCCAATGGTTGATCACTGTATCTAGTTCAGATCCTGAGTGTTCATTTGTCTCTCCCAGGGGGGCAGTCAGCCAGATATTTCGTGAAGCCTCATTTGAAATCGGTAGTTCATATAATGGCCTGTTGTGGCGCTGGGCTGGACCCAAAAAGCCCCATAGCTCCATAGAGGCCCATGTATTTTGGCCCAACTTCACCTAGACTGTATTACCTTAATAAACATGGTCATGAATACTTTCTGCTTCCAGTCACTAGTTTAAAGTCTCATTTCTAATGTCATAATATTCTTTTTGGAAAATTATGGTCCCATTTATTTAAAAAAATGACCATAAAGTCGCGCATGTTCTGAGGGGCGTGGCTACCGTTACAGTCTATGATCGGGATTCCCCTCCCACTCGAGTCAAAATAAAAACCAACAGAGAAGAAGGGGGGAAGTTCCGCCTCGTTGTCTGGGCCAGCCAATGGCCAGCTGGTCCAAAAGGGAGCCAGCCAATGGCCAGCTGGTCCAAAACGGATCTAGAAAGATGGCGATTTACAGTGCATTAGAATGCAAGGGATTTCAGGCTTCATTTTACGTTCATGTTAGACCCGGGGAACGCTTTGTCCATATTTTTTACAGTCTATGGTCTCTCCACAAGTGTCAATTTTACACTCTCAGTTAACCCATTTTGACCTGGGAACGATTCTGCAAATGTCTTCTAAATCCTGACTGTCAGTCGTTCTCAAACACTTCCATGTCACTTTTCACGATTCTTCAAAAATAGCAGATCTACAAGCTTGTAGCGTGCCACTCAGTGGCGCGCTATTAGCTTGTAGATCTGCTATTTTTCAGTAGCTAAAGCATTACATAATGCAACACCAAAAGTTAAGACATTGGACTGTGAGAATCCAGGAGATTTTCTTGTGAATAAAATGCAAATGATGAAACTTAACATGTAAATGTAAAGCACCGAAATAAACTATTCATTCGTTCAAGTTTTTTTTACAAAGAGGTAGCACCGAATAGGTCTCTAGGCTAAGAAGGCGGGACAGACTCCCCAATCGGAGTTTGTCAGAAACGCGACTCAAACCGACGGTGCACTGCCAGGCTGCATTTGGAGCCTATGTGTGCCCGGGACCGCTAGGCCAGCCCGGGCCTCACTTTAGAACGTACGACGTGCGCAGTGCTGTTATTAATTAGTTTCGCTAAAATGGATTTAGTCATTTTGTCATTCCAGATGGAAATAGTTTTCCTAAATTTCAAGTGTAAAAATGTACGGTACCAAAATGAAGATTGTAATAGTTCTTACTTTTAGTCTGCACGACTATTTCAGTAATATATGAGATTTAGATATTGATCCAGTCAATATTCTCTCCTGCACATTCACATAATATTGCATATATCCTGTCATTGCAATTACACCTGGTAGAATCTCCTGTATCAACTCATATATCTTTGGTATGGATGTTAAACATCCCAATCCCGGCCCAGGCCGTAGCGTAACGGTCTGGGCACCGGACTGGTGATCCAGTCGCGGTGTGCCGCGGGTTCGACTCCCGAACCCGACACGGCCTTTACCGCATGTCATCCCCCCATCTCTCTCCCGTTTCCTGTCAGCCTACTATCTGTCCCTTAAAAAATCAATAAAAGGCGTAAGCCGCAAAAAAATATCTTAAAAAAAAAAAAAAAAAAACATCCCAATCCCCTCATTCAATATATCCTACATACTGTACCAACACTGAATGAAAGAAAGAAAGAATACATAATATAGCTTGAGAGCCTATTTCTATTGTGGTCCGTTCCTATGGGACACATATTGTCAGGGAATTAACCATAAGTTAATTTATGTTGCCTTTGTTTCCTGTACTGTGGTCTTTAATTAAAGATCCTCTCCCTTATACAGCGCCGTCATATATCTTACTGTGGCATTAGAAGCACTTAGTAAATCTGACTTAACTTGACCTGACTAAGCTGCCATGTCTCCTTTATGGAGTGAATCTAACGAGTGGTACCTGTATTCTATTTATGTTTGCCTCTGTCATTTTTGTGTGTGTGTGTGTGTGTGGTGGTGGTGGTGAGCCATGAACAGACATGGCAACAGACAGCATGAACTAAAGCACAGTTGTAATTTCCTCAGCATTTCTACGGTATGGCGACCAGGGGGATGAGCCATCTGCAAGAGTGTGTGTGTGTGTGTGTGTGTGTGTGTGTGTGTGTGTGTGTGTGTGTGTGTGTGTGTGTGTGTGTGTGTGTGTGTGTGTGTGTGTGTGTGTGTGTGTGTGTGTGTGTGTGTGTGTGTGTGTGTGTAACTCACGGAAACAAACGTGTGTGTGTGTGTGTGTGTGTGTGTGTGTGTGTGTGTGTGTGTGTGTGTGTGTGTGTGTGTGTGTGTGTGTGTGTGTGTGTAACTCACGGAAACAAACGTGTGTGTGTGTGTGTGTGTGTGTGTGTGTGTGTGTGTGTGTGTGCGCACTTGTATTTGTTGCATTGGCACGTTTTAGAAGTGTAGTTTACAATAACTGATCATGGCCATGTGACTGCTGACAATAATACTGTATGCATGTCAGATTGTTGAGATCATATTACTTGGACATTCTGGCACATTCCCCATGTTGACATGATATGAATTAGAAGCTCTAGAACCCCTGTGAAGAGTCTTAACCCATTCTGACCTGAGATCAGATTCATACCAGGTTTCCACATGGACACACACTGGTCTGATTAACCACATTCTGACCTGAGATCGGATTCTAAAAATGTCAGTCGTTCTTCGATTTTTCAAAAAATAGCAGACCTACAAGCTCGTATCGCGCCACTCGGTGGCGCGATATGAGCTTGTAGATCTGCTATTTTTCAATAGATAAAGCATAACATGATGCTAACACCAAAATGGGTGCCCGGTCAGAATGGGATAAACTCAATTTCGTTGTCTTCTACAATGACATTAAAGATATTCTGATGAGAAAATCAACATAAAAATTTGAAACATTTTCCCTTCATAAAGCCAGACAGAACTGAAAGGTGATTTAGACTCAGACCATTAGAAATACATTCGAGGGACATATTATATTATATTATATTATAACCGTTTTAAAATGCATGTTGTAGTTCCTTTAAATGTTTTTGTATCGTACACACTATAGGAGTGACATGTGTTAGAAGATTGTTGTAGCAAATATCCAAATATATTACATTACAATTACAGTTACATAAAGACCTACTCTAATTGCATTAACAATGGCTTGTGTTATTTGTTTTGTATTAGTATCAACAACAAAAAAATTGCAATTGTTCTTACGGACATTACATGAAAAGAAGAGTGATTAGTGATTCTACTTTAGTGTTGTAGTATTATTTCTGAGTGCTAATGCACACAGCAGTAATCCCCTTTCCCCTTGGAAACATAATTGTCAGTCCCAGCGTGGATGTCACACTTGAGCAAACCTTAATGCCAACAACACACTATTTTCTCAGCTGAATCACTTCTTTTGTAAATGTGCGGCTATATGCGGGTTCGCGTGACATTTTAAATGGTGTCTCATTTGCTGTACATAAATTGCATGATGCCAATCTGATAAGACCTTAGCACTCGGATGGGTGATGCTTGTGCAATCAGACATCTCAGCTGATGCAAATGGTTCGGTATACGTATAAATGTAAAACACGAACAATAACCGTGAACTTGAACTAAACTATCCTCTGCAGAGATTTAATTTCTCTGTCATCTCTTATTCCTGATGTTTATGTATGAATGCATGAAATTAAACAATCTATTAATTGAAGTCATGGCAATTTCATCATTATATACATCAAAGGCACTTTTCTGGCACAGCAAGAGAACAGAGTACAAGATTATAGCCGCCTCCAGAAAGTAAACAATGCATTGTAGCGAATGTGAATACATTACATTACATTTAATGGGTTTATTTCAAACAAAAGGTTGTACATTATGATGCAGTAATCTAAATCATTTAAACATACTAATGTTTGACTACTAGTTTATTGGCTGTATTATTTTAATTGACTGACAGCGTTATTGGTAAAACTGTAGTGTCTTTATAGTGATGTCTGTGTGTAAGTACATACATTTAACCTAATTTGGGTGGGAACCCCTTTTGGTGTTAGCATCACGTTATGCTTTAGCTATTGAAAAATAGCAGACCTACAAGCTCATAGCGCGCCACCGAGTGGCGCGCTACGAGCTTGTAGGTCTGCTGTTTTTGAAAAATCGAAGAACGACTGACATATAGAAACATAGCTTTTTCAGAAAACTAGTCAGGACGTAGAAGACATTTTTAGAATCTGATCTCAGGTCAGAATGGGTTAAGCAGTAACTGTAAGACTGCAAGAGTGAGATCTTTGTTTGTGTGTCTGACTGCAATGCTAGTATGAAGAGCCATAGTAACAGCAGGGTGAGTCTTGAATTCTTTCTTCGCAGCAGTGGATGCAAAGAATGACTGTGTACCTGCAGGGCATTCTGTCATCCTCAAAGTGTACTTCTCCACAGATGGTCTTTCTGTCTGTCTCCATGTCTTCGTTGAGCGCGGTTTATTAACCGTAGGCTGTTATCTTGAAGATACCTTATTGAAGTATAGTTACAAGATATTTCTCATATTTAATGCAGAGGATTTGGCACCCTGTCAGCATGCCATTTCAATAGATTTGTCATTCATAATGCACAGCATGCATGCCACCCTAAAATAACCCATTCTGACCGGGCACCCATGTTGGTGTCAGCATCATGTTATGCTTTAGCTATTTAAAAATAGCAGATCTACAAGCTCGTATCGCGCCACCGAGTGGCGCGATACGAGCTTGTAGGTCTGCTATTTTTTTTTTGAAAAATCTAAGAACGACTGACATTTTTTAGAATCTGATCTCAGGTCAGAATGGGTTCATCAGACCCAGTGTTTGTCCGGCGGAAACCTCGTATGAATCTGATCTCAGGTCAGAATGGGATAAATAGAGACAGCACAATGCAAATGAGAAACAACAGAATAAGCGGCTATATACCTGAAACCAACTTCATTTATTTCTGCCCCACAACCCATCGGTTCATTCCAGTCAACCTACGTAGGGGTTTACGCTTGAAGCACAGATGACAAAGAACCAAGAAAAAAAGAAAGGAACAGAGCATATATATATATATATGTGTGTACATACAGTATTGAATGAAGAAAAAAAGAAAGGAACAGAGCATATATTTGTATATATATATATATATATATGTGTACATACAGTATTGAATGAAGAAAAAAAGTGGAATGTCCGCTTTGGTTTCTCAAGAACTTGAGAAAGCCCGGAGGGGGTGAAACGTTGTTGTATTTATAGGTTGAAATAAAAAAAGACGGGGAGCAGAATTATATCGTGTTTTACGGACATTCCACTTTTTTCTTCATTTAGTTATTTTGAAACTGGGACGTGCATATCGTTTTCCTGCTTCCATCCATCCATCCATCCATCTTCAACCGCTTATCCGTAGTCGGGTCGCGGGGGCAACAGCTCCACCAGAGCGCTCCAAACTTCCCTCTCCAGAGCAACATTAGTGACTTCCTCCTGGGGGGATTCCGAGACATTCCCAGGCCAGTGAGTCGATGTATTTCCTCCAACTGCGCCTTGGTCTGCCCCGGGGGTCTCCTCCCAGTGGGACGTGGTCCTTGGTCTGCCCCGGGGTCTCCTCCCAGTGGGACGTGGTCCTTGGTCTGCCCCGGGGTCTCCTCCCAGTGGGACGTGGTCCTTGGTCTGCCCCGGGGGTCTCCTCCCAGTGGGACGTGATCCTTGGTCTGCCCCAGGGTCTCCTCCCAGTGGGACGTGGTCCTTGGTCTGCCCCGGGGGTCTCCTCCCAGTGGGACGTGATCCTTGGTCTGCCCCGGGGTCTCCTCCCAGTGGGACGTGGTCCTTTGTCTGCCCCGGGGTCTCCTCCCAGTGGGACGTGGTCCTTGGTCTGCCCCGGGGTCTCCTCCCAGTGGGACGTGGTCCTTGGTCTGCCCCGGGGTCTCCTCCCAGTGGGACGTGGTCCTTGGTCTGCCCCGGGGTCTCCTCCCAGTGGGACGTGGTCCTTGGTCTGCCCCGGGGTCTCCTCCCAGTGGGACGTGGTCCTTGGTCTGCCCCGGGGTCTCCTCCCAGTGGGACGTGGTGGTCCTTGGTCTGCCCCGGGGTCTCCTCCCAGTGGGACGTGGTCCTTGGTCTGCCCCGGGGTCTCCTCCCAGTGGGACGTGGTCCTTGGTCTGCCCCGGGGTCTCCTCCCAGTGGGACGTGGTCCTTGGTCTGCCCCGGGGTCTCCTCCCAGTGGGACGTGGTCCTTGGTCTGCCCCGGGGTCTCCTCCCAGTGGGACGTGGTGGTCCTTGGTCTGCCCCGGGGTCTCCTCCCAGTGGGACGTGGTCCTTGGTCTGCCCCGGGGTCTCCTCCCAGTGGGACGTGGTCCTTGGTCTGCCCCGGAGTCTCCTCCCAGTGGGACGTAATCCTTGGTCTGCCCCGGGGTCTCCTCCCAGTGGGACGTGATCCTTGGTCTGCCCCGGGGTCTCCTCCCAGTGGGACGTGGTCCTTGGTCTGCCCCGGGGTCTCCTCCCAGTGGGACGTGCGTCGAGGACCTCCCTAGGGAGGCGCCCGAGAGGCATCCTAACCAGATGCCCGAACCACCTCAGCTGGCTCCTTTCCAGGCGAAGGAGCAGCGGTTCTACTACAGTATTGGTCAGAAATGTGCTTATAGGCCCCAATACCAATATGTTCCCTAATGGAATCCTCACGCATCAATGGAAGCAAAGCCCACAGGTGTCTAGGTTTCTTACAGCCCAATTAATTTATGATATCCGTGCACACCACGGAGCATGTTCATTAGTGTGGCTGCACCTCCACGCAAATCTTTAGCGTTAACCCATTCTGACCTGAGATCAGATTCTAAAAATGTCTTCTACATCCTGACAGTTTTCCATTCTGACCTGAGATCAGATTCAAAAAATGTCTTCTACGTCAGTCGTCCTTCGATTTTTCAAAAAATATAGCAGACCTACAAGCTCATAGCGCGCCACCAAGTGGCGCGCTATGAGCTTGTAGATCTGCTATTTTTAAATAGCTAAAGCATAACGTAATGCTAACACCAAAATGGGTCCCCGCCCAAAATGGGTTAATAATGACATAATGGACCCTTAGCCTATACGGGTTCCTTACGGATCCATTTCTTCCCAATTAAATTAACACTAAGGATGTTTTCTGCAGCACGGCATCGTAACTGTGATACATTTATATGCAGTAGAGAATCTTCTATATCGCTATATAAAGGGCCAGACAATAACGGACATATCACCTCGCCTAACCTCCGACATAACCCTCATATCCGTCCATGGCAGCTGTGAAGTTGCCTTTACTAATTAATGTCTGAGGTGAAAAAGTGTACGCTGTACGCACAAAAGTGACCTTTAGCGTGACACGTTGGCTGTCTGAGAATGAATGTATACACAGGCCTCCACCTCATGGCTGCCATCTTCCTGCCTAGACAGAGCGGAATTCTCTGTCAGACTAATGACCTGTATTAAGGTGTGTGTGTGTGTGTGTGTGTGTGTGTGTGTGTGTGTGTGTGTGTGTGTGGGTGTGTGTGTGCGTGTGCGTGTGTGTCTACTGATTACTTCAATGGTTGGCTCAAGATAATTACATACAAACAACACATGTCTAGCACTGTGAAATACAGAAAACTCTTTGCTGTGAACCGGCGGTATTTATCTAAAAAATAATTTCCTCTAAATAGCCTCTTTTCGGTGCAGGGAATTGTCTCTACGTTTACCTTTGGAAAAGATTACCGCTACATACATTCTTCAGGACAAACAAGAGATGTTTCAGGAGGATGTGGGGGCCGTTTTATAAGATACGTTAAGAACAATAATTTGTCACATTTAATGGATGAAGCTGAAGAGGAGTATAGTGCTGTTGTCGTTTCTCTTTTTTTGGGGGGGTTATTGTTGTTTTGCTTTCTTTATATGAGTAATTGTTGTTCATTGTTCATTGTTGTTCATTGTTCATTGTTGTTTTTTGTATATTTGTATTGTCATTTGTGTGGAAAAAGGAAAATCAATAAATACATACAAAAAATAGCCTATTTTCTACAATGTATTCAAAGCACTTGACTACAGTCCCTGGTTTTAACATTTGCTCATCATCATCCTTCGAGTGCCCTCTAGATCTGCGACACAAGCTGCTTCCACTGGTCTCTGTTGGTCATCGCCACACCAAGTTCATTCACAGTCAGTCCTGTGTCCCTACTCAGAACATCTGGAAAAGTGAGAGGTCGTGTTCCTCTTGATGGGCAGGGTAGTCTCCACAGAAGAATATCCAAAATGACCTAGTCTTTTGCTCTGTGGCAGTGTCCAGCAAAGCGGAGTCTTCTTTCTGCCACCACAACATAAATCTGAGCTTTTGTGGGATGGTCCTTCCATGAGAGGTTCTGGACACGCATGAGGAGTCTTGTGTATGTTCCGTCAAGACGATCCCGAAACTCCTTATTCATTGTCCATGTTTCGGCACCATAGAGAAGGATACTTTCCACACAGGCTTTGAACAGGTTGATCTTGGTAGCTCTTGAGATGTCTGACTGCCATATAAGATGTAGCTTATTACAAGCACTCCAGGCCTGTCCTTTCCTTTTTTCATTTGCTAAAAGATGTATATATGACACCTATACCTGTATCAAACAAGTGCCTAATCGCCCCTAAGCCTATAGTCAATTATTCATGAACACACGGAACAACAAAGTGCTCACGGTACAATCGAGTGTTAACTGATTGAAAGCCGGAACGTGATGACACATCTTCAAATTCATACTGAAATGTGTCATGCGTCATAATCTGATGACGTACTAATTAGCATCTTACTGTACTTCACTTTGGAAGAAAGTATTGAACCGTTAATTCATAATCTCTGGTATTTTCAAACACAGCCAGGAACGGTACTAATAATGTTGGAAAGTACAAACGCCACAGTCATCTTGTCTTATACAGGTTTATAACCCTCAGTGTTGTAAAGCTAATGCTGACTCGTACAGTACATTACAAAGACGGGTCTTTTGCTCAACTTTCTTCCACTTGGTATTTAACCCATTCTGGGCGGGCACCCATTTTGGTGTTAGCATCATGTTATGCTTTAGCTATTGAAAAATAGCAGATCTACAAGCTCATAGCGCGCCACCGAGTGGCGCGCTACGAGCTTGTAGGTCTGCTATTTTTGAGAAATCGAAGAGCCACTGACATTTTTAGAATCTGATCTCAGGTCAGAATGGGTTAATCAGACCAGTGTGTGTCCAGTGGAAACCTCGTACAGTATGAATCTGATCTCAGGTCAGAATGGGTTCATTTGACTGGGCTCCGTTTCATCCACTTTCATAACAGAATTGGGAAGGGGATGTTTTGTTTGACCTTTTCCAGCACGGTGTCTGGAAAGTGATACAGTATGTGATTTGAATGTGTCAGAGAGCAGAGGAGGACACGAGGAGGGTGAGAAACCCATGGAGGCGAAAAGGTGAAGGATGGAGGGGGAACACACACAAAGCAATGAAAGAAACGTTTACTATGTCGAAACCTTAATCCACCAAAGGATATCTTCATCCATCACACATTGTGTCAGTCACCGTGATGTGACCATGAATGGCAATTAGATCTCAAATGGCAGAAAGAAGGGGTATAAACAGATAACCTTGCACTTGAAAAGATTTATCTGAAAGTTGCCTTCAAAAACAACATGACGCTATAGCCCGTGTCTGGAAGTAGCTGCATACGATTTGGTAAATAGTAGATTCCCTTGGAGCAGCATAACTTATTAACCCATTCTAGACGGGAACCCCTTTTGGCGTTTTAAGCATTCTGTTCTATACTTTAGCTATTGAAAAATAGCAGATCTACAAGCTCATAGCACGGCACCGAGTTGCTTGTATAGATCTGTTATTTTTGAAAAATCGTGAAAATGTGGAGCAAATATATGTACAAGCTTTTTTCAAAAATAGCACTCGGTGCCGCACTACAAGCTTGTAGATCTGCTATTTTTGAAAAATCGTGAAAATGTGGAGCAAATCTTTGAAAATATATTTTTTCAGAGCGGACGTTTTTACTCGAATCGTTGCTTCTGGGGTGGGGGGGGGGGGGGGGGGAGGGTCCCTGGAATAACATATTTTCCGATGGGGGTCCTCGGACAAATACAGATAATTCTAGGGGTCCCTGACATGAAATATTGAGCACCCACTGATATAGAAACATGAGGTATTTCAGAACCTTTTTAACCCATTCTGACCGGGCACCCATTTTGGTGTTGGCATCATGTTATGCTTTAGCTATTGAAAAATAGCAGATCTACAAGCTCATATCGCGCCACCGAGTGGCGCGATACAAGCTTGTAGGTCTGCTATTTTTTGAAAAATCGAAGAACGACTGACATTTTTAGAATCTGATCTCAGGTCAGAATGGGTTCATCAGACCAGTGTGTGTCCGGCGGAAACCTCGTGTGAATCTGATCTCAGGTCAGAATGGGTTAAAGACAGGACTAAACGGGTTAACTCGGTAGAGCCCTGTAGGAACGCTTCCCGTCACCTTGTTTGTGATATCGCAAAACTCAACCTTGTGATTTCACGGAGCACGATGTGTCTGTCTGCCACTGCATGAGCAAGCTCTCCTATCCAGTTATCTAATCCATTCTGACCTGAGATCAGATTCATACGAGGTTTCCACTGGACACACACTGGTCTGATTAACCCATTCTGACCTGAGATCAGATTAAAAAAATGTCAGTCGTTCTTCGATTTTTCAAAAATAGCAGACCTACAAGCTCGTAGCGCGCCACTCGTGGCGCGCTATGAGCTTGTAGATCTGCTATTTTTCAATAGCTAAAGCATAACATGATGCTGACACCAAAATGGGTTCCCGTTCAGAATGGGCTAATCCTCTGTGGGTAAACTTTGTGTGTTGTTGCTGGAGTCTCCTGATTATGAGCTCTGATTAGTATTCAGCAGGGTTAGGGCTTGTCATTGCTGCTGCGATACCAATTACTCGCCGCGTCATTACCGCTCTTGTTAAAAGTCAGACTCTTTGCAAAGGGGGGAAAAAAGAGGGAATTTGTTGCCTCAATTTACACTTGAATTTGTAGAGATGTGTTAGATAAGAGTACTTACTGTACTGTATGCTGTGCAGTGCATGCATATTATGTACACGTTACATTATACAGTATATTTCTCAGTTATACAGATTGATAATCATATGATATAGTATACTTTATTGTCAGTTCACACTGAAATTTGTCTTGCGACACAGCAGCCAAGTATGCAGAACACATATACACACATTTGACATAACACAAAGAACAAGACAATTTACATACATAAAGACATGAAGACAAGGGCAATATCCACCGCTTAGATTACCCTGTGGCTACTACAACTCCTGATTAAGCCTCAAAGTCGACTTGCTAACCTTAGGATGCGCAATGCAAGTTAGAAACACAGTACTATACTGTAACTGTCTTATTTCTACCTCCAGCGTATTTATTTGAAACTCTGAGATAAACATGAGAATGAGCACCAGTAAAGACGATAAGCTGATAAGTAATTCATAGACTGGTTGCATGCTCTAAATACCTTTTATTTCAATGTGGACAGATATGGCATTATGGGAGCCACTGTCGTTCAAAATCACAGGATTACAATTTACAATGTAGGCATTTAGCAGACGCTCTTGATCCAGAGCGACTTATATTTAAGCAAAAACAAAAACAAAAGCATTGCATACATCACATACTGTACAGTATATAAAAACTAGTTATCATGAATCATGTATAAACTAAGAATGTAACAGTGGAGTATCTATGTCAACTATACATACTATACTATATTATATATTATACAATATACATGTGTACTATAAAGTGCTATGACTACATAACATGCAATTCTAGTGCTGTCTACGTAACGAGCTATGAGTCTCTCTAAAACACTATCTAAGTCTACATAAAGTGCTATCTAAGGCTAGGGCAAGTGCTACGGGCCATGGTGGAGTCTGAAGCGGTGGGTTTTCAGACTACGGCGGAAGATTGGGAGTGATGCTGCAGTTGTGACTGTGATGGGAAGTGCATTCCACAGTTTGTGTTCCCTGTCTGCCCCTGTACAATTGACACAAGGAATATACTGTAACAACCAGCATCCTTTTTTGCCACTGCCTTTTCATGCGCAAAACCCCCAAATAATATATCGCCTGGGGGAACTACTGAGCTGCAAAAGAAATGCGTATATAAGCTCTGCAACATTACGGCAATTGGGCTTCAGGACAGTTGGACATAAGAAAAGCTATAGTTTAAAATGTAGTAACGGGTTTATTTAAATTGCTCAGACATATTGTTCAGACAAATTATAGCATAATTGTTATGAATACTTCATCAGTATAATGGCTGTGTGAATGTTACAATCATTTATATAGATTGGCAAATGCACACAAAGTAAGCCTACTCAAACAACTATGAAAAAGGACGGCCCCTTCCATTAGTTTTCTTTTTCAATCAGTCTTGCTTGATTGCTTTATGTAAATGTATGATTGTGATTTAACAGCGAACCAAATGTGTAAGTATCGGTGTACTGTATGTGGAGCTGATGTGTTAACCCATTCTGACCTGAGATCAGATTCATACGAGGTTTCCGCCGGACACACACTGGTCCTGATGAACCCATTCTGACCTGAGATCAGATTCTAAAAATGTCAGTCGTTCTTCGATTTTTCAAAAAATAGCAGACCTACAAGCTTGTATCGCGCCACTCGGTGGCGCGATATGAGCTTGTAGATCTGCTATTTTTCAATAGCTAAAGCATAACATGATGCTGACACCAAAATGGGTGCCCGGTCAGAATGGGTTAAAGATAATCATGTTCGGTGGGCCCTATATAGCTTAAAGGGCAAATTACATGCATTTTAAAACTGCTTTTAATATTTAATAATCATATTGTCTATGTCCCTCAAATTTATTTCTAATGGTTTGAGCCTCAATCACCACTCTGATATAACCAGGCCTTGTCATTTCTTTCTGGACTTTGAAAGCAGTTTTAGCTGCAGTACCACAATGTCCTGAGGTGGTGGGGGTGCTGATATGCAGATTATTTAATATTTGAGTCATTATAATGCTGATGCTAGATAAAACCAGGCTTGTTTCCATTCCATGCCAGCTTGGAAAATCAACAATGGTGGACATTGTAAACAAGTGGAAATGCAAATTTGGAACTGAAGACTGAAGAAGAGGAGGAATTATACAAAGTAGGGTGTCATTGATGACATCACGATGAGGCCAAAATCAGTCGAGCTGTTCCTGAGAGCAATTTCCATTAAAACACACCTGATATGATATGAAAGACTGATTGTTCAAAATTGGGTTTTTTTGGGGATAGAAAACACACATGGGAGCCCCAGAAACACAAAAGAAATTGAAAAAGTTGAATTTTATGTTATAGGTCCTTTAAACTCTAGCCTATATCTTGTTGACTGGGCCCCCATCTGATCCACAAGCTCATGTAGATTGGTTATATTCACGGAATTGTTGCCCATTACATGACACTAGGATTCTTGTGTTTAACCACTTGCACATTATACCACCAGTATTGCCATGGCTCCACCGGGCGCGTTGCGTCTCCGTCGCGTGCGTCAAAAAACGAACCGGAGCCATTTTAATGGTGACGGAGACGCGACGCAACGCGGGCAGTGGAGCCACCCTTCATTGATTAAAAAGGGAACATTCTGTGACGGTGACGGAGACGCGACGCTGACGCGCCCGGTGGAGCCCCCCGGTGTTAGACGCACGCCTGAGGGCGAGAAGCGCCACGCATCCGGCTCGTTGACGGCAGACTGCTGGGCGAGCGCTGGCGCTTTGGCATGGCCATGGTATCAGTCAAAAGGGAGACATCGAAGAGGAAGGATGGATGGGAAAGGATCAACATAATGGAATGTCAGAACAGGTTTTCTGACACATATCCATATGTGGAGATCTAGGGGCCGATTCATACTCCTATTTTACTGTTTCGACGCTGTAGTGCTGAAATGATTCTGGCTCGTCAGAAACTTTCAGTAGCACCGAAGAGCCGACTTTAGGACGGTCCCCCCCCCCCCCCCCCCCGAACCTCAAATGACGTCACATTGTAGGCTCTACAGAGCCGAACCCACTTTTATTCGGCTCTAAAATAGTATGAGTATGAATCGGCCCTAAGGGTTTGAGGTTTGAGGTCAGATGTAGAGTTGCTGGCCAATATTGATGACATCAGGGATCTCCATATATGGGCTTATTATGCCACAGCAGGTCGCATTTACTATGACATCACAGGGTCTCCACACTTCCTTCTGTGAAGATGTCACATGATGTCACGAGACCTGGACACCATATATGGTGCCCGACACACACTGTCGCAGTAACTATGAACTATTGTAGGTGGAGTCATATACTATAGGAGTCACTGGTAGGACTGATGGGTGGTGGAAAGACAGTGGTGTCTATAGGTGCTGTCTATCTCTCTATACTTTTTTGTTTTGTTAGATCAGTGTCTGGCAAGCCGACTTTAACCCATTCTGACCTGAGATCAGATTCATACGAGGTTTCCACTGGACACACACTGGTCTGATTAAACCCATTCTGACCTGAGATCAGATTCATACGAGGTTTCCGCCGGACACACACTGGTCTGATGAACCCATTCTGACCTGAGATCAGATTCTAAAAAATGTCAGTCGCTCTTCGATTTTTTCAAAAATAGCAGACCTACAAGCTCGTATCGCGCCACTCGGTGGCGCGATATGAGCTTGTAGATCTGCTATTTTTAAATAGCTAAAGCATAACATGATGCTGACACCAAAATGGGTGCCCGTTCAGAATGGGTTAATTACTTCTCCGCACTCCGTCAAGCTATGGGTTGTGAACTGGTGAAGCCTGACACCTAGGTTTGGGATGACACTACATTGGCATGTAGGATTTCCAGGGAGCAGAGCCAGGGGGCATGGAAATAATTTAGAGGGATGTACTTGTATACTGTATATAGTTCACTCACCACACAGTAACATGTCAGTGTTAACCCATTCTGACCTGAGATCAGATTCATACGAGGTTTCCGCCGGACACAAACTGGTCTGATGAACCCATTCTGACCTGAGATCAGATTCTAAAAATGTCAGTCGCTCTTCGATTTTTCAAAAATAGCAGACCTACAAGCTCGTATCGCGCCACTCGGTGGCGCGATACGAGCTTGTAGATCTGCTATTTTTAAATAGCTAAAGCATAACATGATGCTGACACCAAAATGGGTGCCCGGTCAGAATGGGAGGATGGGTTAACTTGGCTTTTTTGTGGCTCATCCATTTGGGTCTTTTTTTTTTACTCGTATACTGTTGATAAAATCATCAATACAATATTCAATATTCTTAAAGATGGAGTGATTTTTGTATTTTTTGTATTTCTGTATTTTCTGGAGTTAACATAACTCCAATAGACCCCCAGGTGTGGTTATAATATTCAAATATGTCTTCCCTGTTTAAGGGTCTACTCTGATCTGTGTCTCAAAGGATGGCTGTGGACAGTTCAGAAACCTGCCTACCAGTGACATCAACGATGGGAGTCCAAGCTAATAGAAAGTAATAATAACTGCAGGCTTTCTATTCCTGGAAAGTTAAATTGCTAATAGAAGCCATTGTTGACGCACAAAACAAACACAAACCTCTTGAAAAATCCATCCTCGGAGACATAGTGAGTGTGTACACAACAATTGTACCATAATTATTATAATTAGTTGAGGACCAATTATATACGAAGATAGGTTGAAAATGGTACATTTTCTGCTCTACTCAAACCAGAAGGTTAACAATGTAATAATTATTCTCTGTGAAGACTCCCTCGGATTCACTATAGGAAACGTTGCGTAGGCAGATTATTACGCAATTGTTTTTGCATCCTGCTGCACTTTGGGCCATGATGTGAGCAGCTTATTCAAGAAATGTATGCAAATGTGCTTTTGCAGAGCGAACAAATGACTGAGATGAGATCTTCGCCAGTAAAAGTGAGTTTCGCATGCCACCTTTAACTTATTCTGACCTGAGATCAGATTCATAACGAGGTTTCCGCTGGACACACACTGGTCTGATCAACCCATTCTGACCTGAGATCAGATTCTAAAAATGTCAGTCGCTTTTCAATAGCTAAAGCATAACGTGATGCCGACACCAAAATGGGTGCCCGGTCAGAATGGGTTAACTTAGGGTTCTTGTTTTTGAAGTAGCTGCAGTCTCAAAGTATTGGTGAATTGGGTGAAGTTCACATGGCTCAGCATGTGCATGGATGGGTACACTCATACCTACCTTGAATTTGAGGGCCTCTGTATGTTTTCTAATTTGTTATCCCACAATTTTGTAACCCATTTTTTCAATTATCTAATGTAAATCCTGGCCGCTACACTTCCTCTGCCAACCTGGGGGGGGCATCGGACTGACCTCATGCTTCCTTCAATGCATGAGGAGTCCAAGCTGCTTCTTTTCACCTGACAGAGGGAGAGTTTCCCCGGCCGGACGTATAGCGCGTGGAAGGGACACGTTATTCCGACCAGTTCCTTTCCCCTCCATCAGGCGCCCCGGCGGAGGTAGTTTAGAGACCAGGATTACTGCATGTTTTTTGTGAGGGTATACCTACCCTAGGGGACACGGGGAGAACATGCAAACTCCACACAGAAAGGCCCTTGGGGCCTCTGTATTTTGACCTTGCCTTATCTTATCTTTTTCTCCCCAGTTTAGTCACACACATTGTTATGTCACTGCACAATGTTACTGTTCTAATCCTACTGCCATATTGTCGAGGCTGTAGCTCAGCTAGGTATAAAAAGTCAGTGAGAAGTTTACCTCCACTGCTCCTGGAAATGCAATACCCGTTGGGTATGGGTTGTCCCCCGTGTCCCCCGTCTGTCCTTTCATACCCGTTGGGTATGGGTTGTCCCCCGTGTCCCCCGTCTGTCCCTTCATACCCGTTGGGTATGGGTTGTCCCCCGTGTCCCCCGTCTGTCCCTTCATACCCGTTGGGTATGGGTTGTCCCCCGTGTCCCCCGTCTGTCCCGTTGGGTATGGGTTGTCCCCCGTGTCCCCCGTCTGTCCTCTCATACCCTATGGGTATGGGTTGTCCCCCGTGTCCCCCGTCTGTCCTCTCATACCCTATGGGTATGGGTTGTCCCCCGTGTCCCCCGTCTGTCCTCTCATACCCTATGGGTATGTCCCCCCCCGTCTGTCCCCCCCCTTAGATGGCATTTCTGTTGGATTATATAGCATTTGATACAGACTTATAGCATGTTATGTAGACAGCACTGTAATTGTATTGTATGTAGTCATAGCACGCCATAGTACACATATATAGCATAGTAGTAAAGATGTATAGTTTATATGTATAGTGTATGTATAGTTTCACTATATAAATATTCCACTGTTACTTTCTTAGCTTACGCATGTTTCATGATAAATGCTTTTTATGTGATGTATTCCCATGCTTTGTTCTTGCTTAAATGTAAGTCGCTCTGGATTAAGAGCGTCTGCTAAATGCCTAAATTGTAAATTGTAAATTGTATGGGTATGGGTTGTCCCCCGTGTCCCCCGTCTGTCCTCTCATACCCTATGGGTATGGGTTGTCCCCCGTGTCCCCCGTCTGTCCTCTCATACCCGTTGGGTATGGGTTGTCCCCCGTGTCCCCCGTCTGTCCTTTCATACCCGTTGGGTATGGGTTGTCCCCCGTGTCCCCCGTTGGGTATGGGTTGTCCCCCGTGTCCCCCGTCTGTCCCTTCATACCCTATGGGTATATGGGTTGTCCCCCGTGTCCCCCGTCTGTCCTTTCATACCCGTTGGGTATGGGTTGTCCCCCGTGTCCCCCGTCTGTCCCTTCATACCCGTTGGGTATGGGTTGTCCCCCGTGTCCCCGTTGGGTATGGGTTGTCCCCCGTGTCCCCCGTCTGTCCTTTCATACCCGTTGGGTATGGGTTGTCCCCCGTGTCCCCCGTCTGTCCTTTCATACCCTATGGGTATGGGTTGTCCCCCGTGTCCCCCGTCTGTCCTTTCATACCCGTTGGGTATGGGTTGTCCCCCGTGTCCCCCGTCTGTCCTTTCATACCCGTTGGGTATGGGTTGTCCCCCGTGTCCCCCGTCTGTCCTTTCATACCCGTTGGGTATGGGTTGTCCCCCGTGTCCCCCGTCTGTCCTTTCATACCCGTTGGGTATGGGTTGTCCCCCGTGTCCCCCGTCTGTCCCTTCATACCCGTTGGGTATGGGCTGTCCCCCGTGTCCCCCGCCTGTCCTTTCATACCCTATGGAGAGCTCTGTATCTGTATGGCCACTGTCCGTGTCCCTTTTATCCCATTCTGACCTGAGATCAGATTCATACGAGTTTTCCACTGGACACACACTGGTCTGATTAAACCCATTCTGACCTGAGATCAGATAAAAAAAATGTCAGTCGTTCTTCGATTTTTCAAAAATAGCAGACCTACAAGCTCATATCGCGCCACTCGGTGGCGCGATATGAGCTTGTAGATCTGCTATTTTTCAATAGATAAAGCATAACATGATGCTGACACCAAAATGGGTGCCCGGTCAGAATGGGTTAAATGGAGTCTATGACATCATATTGTATTGATGACATCAGAATCCATATATGGGGATTTGGCAGATTATATATAATTTGGGGAAATCCGCTAGGATCCAAACTTCCTTCCCACTTGACTATTATTGGCTGTTTATGAGGTCCCCAACATCATATTCTCAAGCGAAGGAGGGACATACTAAATAAGTACAACGCTTGCAGCCATCAGCTGCGTGAAGCTAAATCTGAATTTCCCCAGTGGGATTACCTCTCTCTCTCTCTTAGATTCCTCTCCAAATGTCTGCAGCTCCGCATCCTTCTAGGAAGATGGAAAGTGCTTCGGAAATTGCTTTTTTTCGCTATCCTAGTTTTAAGCCAACTGTCACCTTTTTACGTTGCCCATATATATGCAGTAGGGGTTCAAGATGCATAGCATTTATTAATTCTTATTCTTTATTAGGTGTATAATATGATCACCTGCAGATGAGTTTTGTGTGATCATAGATCACACATGCAGACTGAATACAGTCAGTCAGGATGGATGTTGTTGGTTGGACGTAAACTGGATATTTAGATTGGTTGTTAGAAACATTAGGTTTCATATTCAGATTGTACAGTACACACTACATCATATGGATTAATATTAGGTTAAGTGGTTTGAAATGTAGAATCTGTAATATATACAGTAGGCTAATTTCTTTCCTACAAACTGATGTATATTTTATACCATACAGAGGAGAAAAGGTGCAAGGCAGACAGACGAGATTCGATGTTCCATGAGTTGTTTATTCAGAGTACAGCACAGCAGTAAAGCATAGACAGACTCACGCCAGCCAGCAGGGTGGCTGACGTCTCCCATGTAGGCTTGCGCCCAACTGAACAACTGATTGTATTGTAGGTGACTACTTAAGCACTTTACATTGGCGTGGGGTGTCGACATTTATTGAATATTATGTAAAACCAAAGTCTTTGATCAACCAGTCTGTTTTCTTCATGTCAACAAACTCTTTTGTCATGCCAATAACCACCTCCTGAGAAGGCCGACACCCATCACGTATAGGTGACCACAGCTGCCAAAATGTCTACTGTAGTAGGCTATGTAAATTGCAAAAGGCAGAAGGACACAAGAGCATGTAATATTGCAGAATTATGGAATCTCATATTCATCATATACAAACAAAAGTAAATCATATCTGATTTTACATTGTGTTACAAATTCTACATAGGTCAGTCAAATAACCAACAAAACCACCCACAATAAAAAGGCAGGGGAGACAGCAGACAAAAGGGGACAGACCTACAGTATAACCCATTCTGACCTGAGATCAGATTCTAAAAATGTCAGTCGTTCTTCGATTTTTTCAAAAATAGCAGACCTACAAGCTCGTATCGCGCCACTCGGTGGCGCGATATGAGCTTGTAGATCTGCTATTTTTAAATAGCTAAAGCATAACATGATGCCAACACCAAAATGGGTGCCCGGTCAGAATGGGATAAGAGCTATTTGAAGGCCAACTCTACGCAACAATATTATCTCATAACACCGGGGAAGACTGTGGCTCAGGAGGTAGAGCAGGTCGTCCAATGATCCATGGGGCGGCGGTTCGAATCCCGGCTCCTCCTCCTCCTGTCTACATGTCGAAGTGTCCTTGAGCAAGACACTGAACCCCAAATTGCTCCCGATGTGCTGGTTGGTACCTTGCATGTCTTCCGCCGCAATCGGTGTATGAATGTGTGTGTGTGAATGGGTGAATGTAATGCACAATCTATGTAAAGCACCTTGGATAAAGGCGCTATAATAAATGCACCATTTACCAACATCTGATCTTTACTATCGCACCTACGTAAGAGGCTGCATTGAAATATCCTGAGAGAATTTGGCATGGGGGAAAGCAAAGCAAAGCAAAGTTACCGTGTTTACCCAGGGTAACTGGACTAAGCTCAAGAACTTGTTTACAGCCACGCCCTGCTCATAGAACATTTCATGGTAGGGGTTCAATGCCTTGCTCAAGGGCACTTCAACGGTGGTAATTTTAACGTGCCGGTCCGGGGATACGAACTAGCGACCTTCCGATATCACGACCGCTCCGGGAAGTGCATGGGAATGGGAAAGATTGAGAACTGTGCTATAGAGCCAGAATGTGATGATTTCTACTGTTATATCACCCTAAAGCAGTGCAGAGATGGACTATTAGTACAGTTCTTCTGTCAGTTGGTGTTCCGAGTTACATGGGAGCTCCAGGGGTTGGAGGAATCAATTAGAATGCCATGGTTTCATTCTGGAAGAAAAGATAAGATAATAATAAATGAATCACTATTTCATGCTATGATTCACTATTGCCACTTATTCACTTAAGTGGTAAGTTAATCCATTTTGGGCGGGAACCACCACTTGGTGTTTTAAGCAATTGTGTTATGCTTTAGCTATTGAAAAATAGCAGATCTACATGTAGGTCTGCTATTTTCTTTTGAAAAATCGTGAAAATATGCCTCAAATCTTTGAAAATATATAATTACAGAGTGAACATTTCAACTTATCTTTGCTTCTGGGGGGGGGGGGGGGTCCCTGGAACAACATATTTTCAGATGGAGGGGCGGAGGCATATTACATATCATTTGTGGGGTTGACGTCCTTGACGTGAAATATTGAGCACCACTGATACAGAAACATCATTTTGACATTTCTTTCATTTCGACGTCAGGTCTAAATAGGTTAACCCATTCTGACCGGGCACCCATTTTGGTGTCGGCATCATGTTATGCTTTAGCTATTTAAAAATAGCAGATCTACAAGCTCATATCGCGCCACCGAGTGGCGCGATACGAGCTTGTAGGTCTGCTATTTTTGAAACATCGAAGAGCGACTGACATTTTTAGAATCTGATCTCAGGTCAGAATGGGTTAAGGTAGAGTTTTGTCTTGATACACATGGGACATTGTCATATAGGCATAACAGTCATATACGGTATAGGTTCCATGGGTATAAGGAGTCAGATTGGTTGTAGACTACAGTAGGTGGTAACTAAGACATACATACTGTACCACGTATGTACCATGTATGTATTTATGTTGAATATTTGTGAAAGATGTATGTAGGATGAACTTGAGAAAGGCCGGAGGGGGCGAAACGTTGTTGTATTTATAGGTTGAAATAAAAAAAGACGGGGAGCAGAATTATATCGTTTGCGGACATTCCACTTTTCTCTTCATTTAGTCATTTTTATTTGGGATCCAGCACCGTATTGTGAAACTGGGATGTGCATATGGTTTTCCTGCTTCATGTAGGATGTCCACACATATTTTAACCCATTCTGACCTGAGATCAGATTCATACGAGGTTTTCCACTGGACACACACTGGTCTGATTAACCCATTCTGACCTGAGATCAGATTCTAAAAATGTCAGTCGTTCTTCGATTTTTCAAAAAATAGCAGACCTACAAGCTCGTATCGCGCCACTCGGTGGCGCGATATGAGCTTGTAGATCTGCTATTTTTAAATAGCTAAAGCATAACATGATGCTGACACCAAAATGGGTGCCCGTTCAGAATGGGTTAACTGGGATGTGCATATGGTTTTCCTGCTCCATGTACAGTATAGGATGTCCACATATTTTAACTGGGATGTGCATATGGTTTTCCTGCTCCATGTACAGTAGGATGTCCACATATTTTAACTGGGATGTGCATATGGTTTTCCTGCTTCATGTACAGTAGGATGTCCACATATTTTAACTGGGATGTGCATATGGTTTTCCTGCTTCATGTACAGTAGGATGTCCACATATTTTAACTGGGATGTGCATATGGTTTTCCTGCTTCGTGTACAGTAGGATGTCCACATATTTTAACTGGGATGTGCATATGGTTTTCCTGCTTCATGTACAGTAGGATGTCCTCATATTTTAACTGGGATGTGCATATGGTTTTCCTGCTTCGTGTACAGTAGGATGTCCACATATTGTAACTGGGATGTGCATATGGTTTTCCTGCTTCGTGTACAGTAGGATGTCCACATATTTTAACTGGGATGTGCATATGGTTTTCCTGCTTCGTGTACAGTAGGATGTCCTCATATTTTAACTGGGATGTGCATATGGTTTTCCTGCTTCGTGTACAGTAGGATGTCCACATATTTTAACTGGGATGTGCATATGGTTTTCCTGCTTCGTGTACAGTAGGATGTCCTCATATTTTAACTGGGATGTGCATATGGTTTTCCTGCTTCGTGTACAGTAGGATGTCCTCATATTTTAACTGGGATGTGCATATGGTTTTCCTGCTTCGTGTACAGTAGGATGTCCACATATTTTAACTGGGATGTGCATATGGTTTTCCTGCTTCGTGTACAGTAGGATGTCCACATATTTTAACTGGGATGTGCATATGGTTTTCCTGCTTCGTGTACAGTAGGATGTCCACATATTTTAACTGGGATGTGCATATGGTTTTCCTGCTTCGTGTACAGTAGGATGTCCTCATATTTTAACTGGGATGTGCATATGGTTTTCCTGCTTCGTGTACAGTAGGATGTCCTCATATTTTAACTGGGATGTGCATATGGTTTTCCTGCTTCGTGTACAGTAGGATGTCCTCATATTTTAACTGGGATGTGCATATGGTTTTCCTGCTCCATGTAGGATGTCCTCATATTTTAACTGGGATGTGCATATGGTTTTCCTGCTCCATGTAGGATGTCCTCATATTTTAACTGGGATGTGCATATGGTTTTCCTGCTTCTTGTACAGTAGGATGTCCACATATTTTAACTGGGATGTGCATATGGTTTTCCTGCTTCATGTAGGATGTCCTCATATTTTAACTGGGATGTGCATATGGTTTTCCTGCTTCGTGTACAGTAGGATGTCCACATATTTTAACTGGGATGTGCATATGGTTTTCCTGCTTCGTGTACAGTAGGATGTCCACATATTTTAACTGGGATGTGCATATGGTTTTCCTGCTTCATGTACAGTAGGATGTCCACATATTTTAACTGGGATGTGCATATGGTTTTCCTGCTTCGTGTACAGTAGGATGTCCACATATTTTAACTGGGATGTGCATATGGTTTTCCTGCTTCGTGTACAGTAGGATGTCCTCATATTTTAACTGGGATGTGCATATGGTTTTCCTGCTTCGTGTACAGTAGGATGTCCTCATATTTTAACTGGGATGTGCATATGGTTTTCCTGCTTCGTGTACAGTAGGATGTCCACATATTTTAACTGGGACGTGCATATGGTTTTCCTGCTTCGTGTACAGTAGGATGTCCTCATATTTTAACTGGGATGTGCATATGGTTTTCCTGCTTCGTGTACAGTAGGATGTCCACATATTTTAACTGAAGACAGCAACATAAAGACAAAATATGCATAGTGGTTTATTGTGAATAATTTAGCCAGAGCAGTGAGAGGGTGAGAGGAAGTTTAAGGTGATTCTGAGAGAGTTTATATCTGAAGAGTATTGATTTGTACACTATTTGGACACTCTTTGGAGTTAAATGGTCACTGCTATTTTACATTGTGTCTTTTAAAGGTGGGGCGGTGGCTCAGGGTTAGAGTGGCTGGATGGTAACCGCAAGGTTGCCAGTTCGAACCCTGTGGGCTCCCCCAGAGTTAGTGTCGAAGTGTCCTTGAGCAAGACACTGAACCCCTGATTGCTCCTGATGTGCTGGCTAGTGGCTAGTGCCTTGCATGGTTTCCACCGCCATCGGTGTATGAATGAATGTGTGTGTGAATGGGTGAATTGATGCACAATCTATGTAAAGCGCCATTTATAAAGGCGCTTTATAAATGCACCATTTACCAAGGTCATCAAGTCATCAGTTGACAAAAACACAATTACAAATAAGTTACATAATAGTGCCGCTTTAACTAAACTCAAATGTTTAATTATCATTGTTAAAATTATTAATATTATTAATAATTCTCAATCAATTATCATGAATATAACAATGTAAACAATACACTCCGGATATTCATAGAACTTAGCAGTAATAAATGAAACGACAACAATAATAGTACATTACATTATGGCCAAAAAAGGTACAGTATCGAGGCTGAACCATAGACTGTAAAAAATATGGACAAAGCGTTCCCCGGGTCTAACATGAACGTAAAATGAAGCCTGTAATGATATGCTAATTCCTGATGTAAGTCGCCATCTTTTGGTACCAGCTGGCCATTGGCTGGCTCCGTTTTGTACCAGCTGGTCATTGGCTGCCCAGACAACGAGGCGGGACTTCCCCCCTTCTTCTCCGTTGGTTTTTATTTTGACTCGAGTGGGAGGAGAAGACTCTTGAGTGGGAGGGGAATCCCGATCATAGACTGTAACGGTAGCCACGCCCCTCAGAACATACGCGACTTTATGGTCATTTTTTTAATTAATGGGACCATAATTTTCCAAAAAGAATATTATGACATTAGAAATGAGACTTTAAACTAGTGACTGGAAGAAGAAAGTATTCATGACCATGTTTATTAAGGTAATACAGTCTAGGTGAAGTTGGGCCAAAATACATGGGCCTCTATGGAGCTATGGCGCTTTTTGGGTCCAGTCCAGCGCCACAACAGGCCATTATATGAACTACCGATTTCAAATGAGGCTTCACGAAATATCTGGCTGACTGCCCCCCTGGGCTGAACTTAAGCCAATAAGCTTGTTATACTCCTCCCATATATAAAGCACCTTTCTTAACAAGGTTACAAAGTGAACACAATAAAATCAATCAAAACATTTAAACAGGACAGTACAACAAGCAAATAAGAACAACACAATCAAGGTCAAGTAACATCAGGAAAATGTTTCCGAAATAAAAACGTTTTCAACAAACTCTTAAAGATATTGACAGACTCAGCGTTTTTTAAAGTGCAAGGCAGGGCGTTCCATAGAGTAGGTGCAACTACTGCAAAGGCACGGTCACCCATTGTCTTTCGCTTATAGTCCCAGGAACCATTAGGAGGCCTTTGTCAGAGGATCGCAGGGATCTCACATTGACCTTGGGGAGGCAGAAGATCACAGATGTACGGTGGGGCCAGTCCATGTAGGGCTTTAAAAGTAGTTAAAAGGATTTTAAAATCTATTCTAGCCTTGATGGGCAGCCAGTGGAGTGTGGCTAGGGCCGGGGTGATGTGTGCTCGACGGTTGGTGTTGGTGAGAATTCTGGCTGTAACAGTGGTAACACATTGCTCCAGTTTGGTTACCCCCGTGACAAAGAAAAGAACAAAAAAGAACAACAAATACCCCCCACAAATTGTACGCAACCTGTATTAGCCTATGACCCATTGATTGTAAAACATCGTACTCTTATCACGTATATCCATGAGTGAAAATCATGCACAGATTTTTTTTTGTCTGGATTACAATATTACACATTTCTATCTATTCAATTTCTAGAGACAATACCATAAGTACAATTTCAATATAAATGCCATTGTGATATTACTGTAGGTTGGCATAACACCTATTATCATCTCGTACAGTCTGCGGAGCATAATATGCTCCGCAGAGTGAAATGTGAAGACATGTGAAATGTCTACATATTATGTAGACATTTCACTGCTTGTACTGTACGGTCTGTATGAGTGAGTGACACATAAATCTGCTTGAATCATCTTGAATAATATTGACCCATTGTGTATGGTTGTAACTGAGGAATTATCATGTACAGTAGCTTGCTGCCTATAGCCAACTAAGATTGGTTTGTGAAGATATAATACAATGCAATATTGATTAAAATGTGTCAAGCTGTGCATCGTTCAGAAGCACATGTTTTTTTTTATTGTATTTCCCTGTCCTTGCTCTATCATAGTGTTTTATATGATGGGAAATAAAGTCATAAAAAATTTGATGCTCACATGCTATCATAAAACTATCATATCGTCACCTTATTAAACTAATTGCCTAAGTCGTTTTTTCAAGGTTTTCAGGAAACACAAAAAACTGTGCCAAATGTAGAATATATTATATTTCTTAATTATTTAAATTCCAAAAAATATGAACAAATATGACTGTTGACATACAAATAAAGGTGTATGTCACGTTTTTGGCAAAAAATGACTTAGGCAATTAGTTTAATAAGGTGACGATATGACAGAAATGTAAGAGTTTCCACTATTGCTAATACCTAATTCAAATTGCAAAATTAGTCTAATTAATGGTTAGATTTGTGAAAGAGATTTAGTATTAAGTGGCTAGACTTATTATTTCAATATATCACACATTTTATGGCAGGCAGCCATGGTTTAAAATGAATCAGGGTTAGTAGGGTTATTATGTTAATTATACAGTAGCATAATGCATTTAAATTCAACATTATCCGACATGAGACATTCATAATAGTTGTTTTTTTATATTTTAATGCGCCTATACAGTGAAGGCCATACATGTAACCAGTATTTCCCACAGTCAATAAGGTGGAGAAAAAGGTTCACTCCGTATAGCATGTTCTTGCTCCAGCTCACAAAGCTTTGACAAGCAGCAAAAAGTGACCGATCTAACCTTGTACTCTAACCCATTTTGGCCTGACGTCGAAATTTAAAAGAATGTCTTCTAAATCCTCACAGTTTTCTGAAATACCTCTATGTTCCTACTGTATGTCAGTGGTGCTCAATATTTCATGTCGAGGACCCCCAGAATTATGTGTATTTGGCCGCCGCCAGACCCCAATTTATTTGAGTTAAAAACATTCGCTCTGAAAGAATATATATATTCAAAGATTTGCTCCATGCATTTTTTAACGATTTTTCAAAAAACAGCAGACCTACAAGCTCGTAGCGCGGCACTCGGTGCCGCGCTACGAGCTTGTAGATCTGCTGTCTTTCAATAGCTAAAGCACAACATAATGCCAAAAGGGGTTTCCCGCGCAAAATGGGCTAATGAGGAAAGTTAAACATATATGTTTTGTGTATTATTCATCGTAATGCTGGTTCAACAGCGCGATCCGTCGATAAGTCAATGATAGAATCAAACCAAGGTGAAGAGTTTGATTGACTGTGCAAAGCACAGGGGGGGATATAACCCATTCTGACCTGAGATCAGATTCATACGAGGTTTCCGCCGGACACACACTGGTCTGATGAACCCATTCTGACCTGAGATCAGATTCTAAAAATGTCAGTCGTTCTTCGATTCTTCAAAAATAGCAGACCTACAAGCTCGTATCGCGCCACTCGGTGGCGCGATATGAGCTTGTAGATCTGCTATTTTTAAATAGCTAAAGCATAACATGATGCTGACACCAAAATGGGTGCCCGGTCAGAATGGGATAAGGCCTTAGGTTGAGATTCTCCCCTTAGGCTCTGTCTCTCTAGAGGGGGTACAGTAGCCTATGAGATTGTAAGGGTTGCAACCACCATACTTGGTAGAACATTATATTAGCATACTACATAATTCATTACTTGTCGGTAAACTTGACTGGCAGAGGAATGAACTAAACATCCACTTCAGGATAAGACTATTAACCCATTCTGACCTGAGATCAGATTCATACGAAGGTTTCGCCGGACACACACTGGTCTGATGAACCCATTCTGACCTGAGATCAGATTCTAAAAATGTCAGTCGTTCTTCGATTTTTCAAAAAAATAGCAGACCTACAAGCTCGTATCGCGCCACTCGGTGGCGCGATATGAGCTTGTAGATCTGCTATTTTTCAATAGCTAAAGCATAACATGATGCTGACACCAAAATGGGTGCCCGTTCAGAATGGGTTAAACCAACATAAGGCTATACTGAACCTTCGAGTGAAATAGTGGAAATATGTCAGTTTAAAAACATAATAATTGAACAGCAGAAGAATATAATTCCCCTATACAGCTATTGATTTAACCTCCCCTGCACTGAACTGAGCAATACAGTATAGAACACATTAAGAAATACGATTGTATAGAAGGCAAAACTTTGTCAAGTTAAATGTGATAATTATCCCATTTTGGGCGGATAATATATACCGCTTTTGGTGTTAGCCTTATGTTATGCTTTATAGCTATTGAAAAATAGCAGATCTACAAGCTCATAGCGCGCCACCGAGTGGCGCGCTACGAGCTTGTAGGTCTGCTATTTTTGAAGAAAATCGATGAACCACTGACATAGAAACATAGCTTTTTCAGAAAACTGCAGGATGTAGAAGACATTTTTAGAATCTGATCTCACAGGTCAAAATGGGTTATTGCAGGATGAAACTGTGTGTGAGCGTGTGTGTGTGTGTGTGTGTGTGTGTGTGTGTGTGTGTGTCTGCGTGCGTGCGTGTGTGTGTGTGTGTGTGTGTGTGTGTGTGTGTGTGTGTGTGTGTGTGTGTGTGTGTGTGTGTCTGCGTGCGTGTGTCTGCGTGTGCGTGTGTACATGTGTGCGAACATGTCGATGGCACATGTCTGGGTGCTAATGAGTCAGGTAGATGAGCGGAGCTACCATGAGACGTGTTGAGGTTTTCACTCGTGCGGGCGGATGGATGATATGTCGACACTTGCACTCCCAGCACGGGGGGGGGGGGGGGGGGGGCGGGGGGGCAGGCAGCAGACTGGAAGCTGAAGTGACAGATCGCTCTTTCAAGCCCCTCTCTCTCTCTCTCTCTCTCTCCCGGGTCGCAAAGCAGAGATGACCAACATCCAGAGACACTGCGAGGTCAAGCCAGCAAGTTGGTTGTGCTAATGGATTAGCCCATTTTGCGCGGGAACCCATTCTCGTGTTAGCATTATCATGTTATGCTTTAGCTATTGAAAAATAGCAGATCTACAAGATCATAGCGCGCCACCGAGTGGCGCGCTACGAGCTTGTAGGTCTGCTATTTTTGAAAAATGACTGAGGACTGACATAGAAACATAGCTTTTTCAGAAAACTGTCAGGGTGGAGAAGACATTTTTTAGAATCTGATCTCAGGTCAGAATGGAAAACTGTCAGGGTGTAGAAGACATTTTTTAGAATCTGATCTCAGGTCAGAATGGAAAACTGTCAGGGTGTAGAAGACATTTTTTAGAATCTGATCTCAGGTCAGAATGGAAAACTGTCAGGGTGTAGAAGACATTTTTAGAATCTGATCTCAGGTCAGAATGGAAAACTGTCAGGGTGTAGAAGACATTTTTAGAATCTGATCTCAGGTCAGAACGGGTTAGTGACCAGGCAGGAGGAGGACAGCTTCTACAGAGGAGAGAGGACACACTGGGATGTCTGTTCTTCAGCTGCTCAGCGTGAGGCTGGCTCCACATGGGACCCTTTTGATCACTTTCATCACTGTTCCTCCACTGTGTCCTGGGCTGTCTGTCACTCACCATGTCTCTGTGTCTGACCCACACCCCCCCCCACACACACCCCCCACCCCATCCTATTATTTTACTCCTCAGTGCTCTCTCTCTCGCTCACTCGCTCGCTCACTCACTCACTCGCTCACTCATTCACTCGCTCACTCACTCACTCGCTCACTCATTCACTCGCTCACTCATTCACTCACTCCCTCACTCGCTCACTCACTCACTCGCTCACTCACTCACTCGCTCGCTCACTCATTCACTCACTCCCTCACTCACTCACTCGCTCACTCACTCACTCGCTCACTCACTCACTCACTCACTCCCTCACTCACTCACCCAATTCAATTCAATTCAATTCAAAGGGCTTTATTGTCATGAGAAAACATACGTTTACATTGCCAAAGCAGAAAGAACAATACAACAATACAGCAATACAATCAAAACAAAAATGATGTACATTTGAAGTTCAGAATCTACAATAGATCAAATGCTATGTACCAAGATCACTCACTCACTCACGCACGCACGCACGCACGCACGCACGCACGCACGCACGCACGCACGCACGCACACACACACACACACACACACACACACACACACACACACACACACACACACACACACACACACACACACACACACACACACACACACACACACACACTCACACACACACAATTTACAATTTAGGCATTTAGCAGACGCTCTTGATCCAGAGCGACTTACATTAAGCAAAAACAAAAGCATGGCAATACATCACATATAATTATAATAAGTCTGTCTAAAATACTATCTAAGTCTACATAAAGTGCTATCTCACACACACACACACACACACACACACACACACACACACACACACACACACACACACACACACACACACACACACACACACACACACACACACACACACACACACACACACACACACACACACACACACACACACACACACTGTGTGACACACGTAATTTGCCCTCTCATTAGGAGGTGGGGGAAAATACTTTTTTTTGGTGTCATTTCTGTTTGTTGACTACAGAGGGCAGTGTTTACCATGGTAGGCATGCGCTCAACCGCTTGCATGTTTCACTGCCTGGTCTACGCCGGAGTCAGTCAGAATATGAGATATGCTCCCCCCCCCACTATACCACCGTCATATTAAACATGTTATATTCAAAGTAAGTTTATCAAAAAATAGTGTAATTGATTTTTATTCTGCTCATCATTTAGGCCTAGATTCATGCAGCCAATTATCCATTCGGTTTGTGTCGATAATTTCATAAATTGTAAGGTGACCTTGGTATATAATAGTCAGTCAGAGCTCCACAGCGGATCGATCTATAATT
Organism: Protomyctophum parallelum; assembly: GCF_964188405.1. Taxonomy (NCBI): domain Eukaryota; kingdom Metazoa; phylum Chordata; class Actinopteri; order Myctophiformes; family Myctophidae; genus Protomyctophum; species Protomyctophum parallelum. Next base: position 9,568,173 of record NC_139699.1, read on the forward strand.
AGGCCACTATAAAGCTTACATTTCATAAACCGTATCAGTCTAATTATTCAAGTAAACCATACAAATATAAACACAGGACCAACCTGAAGCAGACTCGATTGATGTGACGTGAGACACGGGTTGCATGGAGGAGTCCCATATGTATAAATATTGCTTTGGGCAAGTGACAATTTTATTAGTTCATAAAAAAAAAATGATAATGAGTGCATGCAGCTAGGCGCGGACCTCAAGGTTATCTGGACATCAGTGTGAATATGGAGCCCGTGGCCATGCAGACAATGACTTTATATCAGGAAGGACATTATTCAATTCCCATTGTTCCATTGTTATCTTGTCTGTGATCAGTCCAGATGGGCCAAATCTAGCAGAATTAATTAGTCCAATAGCTTTTTCCCCACCCAGTCGTTAATGTGTATCCTTAGTCCTTACCAATTAAACCAACGGCGATGACTGCCAGCTGACCTGAAAGCATCTGAGTTAGATTTATTTCATGTGTCTGACTTATACACTATACGCACTATACAGTCAAATACATTAAATGTGCCACACATTAGAACAACAGCACAGACAGTAACATATCTTAACAGGACCGCAGATTATTATTCTCTCTCCATATATAATAATCATACCCAGCCCCGGAGGTTTTGGTACCGCTAACGCATCTCCGCAGCCTGCAGCATCTCACACGGAGCGTTTAACCGTGGACAGCTCCCTCTGTCTCTGCATTAAGTGACGTTACCGTCGACCAATCGGTGTCGCTGTCCAGCGTGCTGGTATCCAATGAGGACGCGGCATGGGGGCGTCAGTGTGGTGTACTTCAGCGTCCTATGGGCTTACACACAGTTAGTGCAACATCCAGGAGGAGAGAGAGGGAGAGAGAGGGAGAGAGAGGGAGAGAGAGGAGGAGGATAAACCGTTGCATACACTCCACTGGTGTTGCTGTTGAACACACTTTGTTTTGTGTTCATGAAACGGATCGACTTTAAAAGACCGTTACCGTTTGCATGACCTCCGGGGATTTATTTGGGGGTGATGGAACCCTGTGAACTGTCTTGACACATGATGGGACAAGAGTGGCTGCTCTCGCATTTAGTTTTATCGGCACTGTCTAAACTAAACAGGTAGCCGAGGAGGAAAACCGTTTCTTCTCTGGAACCTAACGGAGCTGGGGCTGCTGCTGTGCAATGATTTGGATCACCTGGCTCTGCTGTTTGCTGGAGAGGAACGCTGACAGCCGCTGTTCTTCTGACCCCGTCTGTTCTTGAAGTTAAATGGGAGAAGAAAAAAAAAACCGTTCTGCGACATAATTCAGGATTGAATTGAGCTCGGTTTGCCGACTGAGCCCCGCTGCTTTTGACTGGAAACTGTTGGTGAAGCTGTGAACACACACACGGGGAGAGAGATGTGTTAAACCACGATCCAACCGACACTGATCAAAAGGTTCATTTGATTTTTTTTCCCCTTTTTTTCTTTACGGGAAATAATATTTATTTATTCGTGGAAGAAACAGGACAGAGAAGACTGAGCTGACTTCATATTTCTCTCTCTGGTAATTTGGGTTATATATGATTAGCTGTCAAATATGAATTAAATTGTGATACTGATATAGGCTTATATTTGCTTGGTACAATTAATTGTATTGATTCATTAGTTGCTAGCTTAGACTGTAGCTATAATAATTGCGGTGATCTTAAGTGCTACGATCGCCGTCACAGATACAGTATAGGACGCTGTGAAGTTCAGTCGCCCAGAGATTTATGAGACATTGAAGATTCTCATTGACCATAAATTAGTGTGTGGAGGATTTGAGAAATGGGGCGAAGAGACTTGAATGAATGGCCCGAATGGAATGGAATGGATGCTGCAGTGTTTTCATGTTGTATGAACTGATCATTTAAATGAGAATGACAGCTTCAATTATAGACCATGGAAATTCAAAAATAAATAACACACACACACACACACACACACACACACACACACACACACACACACACACTATATATATATATATATATATATATATATAGAGAGAGAGAGAGAGAGAGAGAGAGAGAGAGATACTGTATATATAGATGAAGTTATCTCACTGAATGCTAAAATCTAATTGTTATCTATATTGATAGGTCTGTCGATGGAAGACATCCACCCTCATTTTGCTGGGAGTCACTGACTGCAACATCATTTCATAGGTTTTTTTTGTTGGAAGCGTTGCCATGGATCTAAAAGACTTTTACCTGCTGGCTGCCCTTCTGGCGTGCCTCTGGTTGGACCCTTCGGTGGCCCAGGAGCTCATCTATCCCATCCGAGAGGAGCTGCAGGAAAACATCCTCATTGGAAACATACCAAAGGACCTAAACATTTCACACACCAACGCGGCCACCGGCGCCAGCGCCAACCTGGTGTACCGGCTGGTCTCCAAGGCGGGAGACAACCCGCTGGTCCGAGTGCTCAGCAGCACCGGGGAGATATTCACCACGGCCAACCGCATCGACAGAGAGAAGCTGTGCCCCGGGCTCTCCTTCGAGGACAGCGAGTGCTCCTTTGAAATCGAAGTGGTCATCCTGCCCAACGACTATTTCAGACTGATTAAGATCAAGATAATAGTGAAGGACACCAACGACAACGCGCCCATGTTCCCGTCCCCCGTCATCAACATCTCCATACCGGAGAACACGCTCATCAACAGTCGCTTTGCCATTCCGTCTGCCACGGACCCGGACACCGGACCCAACAGCGTCCACAAATACGAGCTGGTCAACGGGCAGAGTGCCTTCGGCCTGGACATCGTGGAGACGCCCGAGGGGGAGAAGTGGCCCCAGCTCATCGTGCAGCAGAACCTGGACCGGGAGCAGAAGGACACGTACGTGATGAAGATCAAGGTGGAGGACGGCGGCAGCCCGCAGAAGTCCAGCACGGCCATCCTCCAGGTCACCGTGACGGACGTCAACGACAACAAGCCCGTCTTCAAAGAGAGTCAGATGGAGGTGCACATAGCGGAGAACTCTGCCGTCGGCACCTCCGTCGTGCAGCTTCAGGCCACGGACGCGGACATCGGGGCCAACGCGGAGATCAGGTACGTCTTCGGGACGCAGGTGTCGCCCGCCACTAAGAGACTGTTTGCGTTGAACACGACGTCCGGCCTCATAACGGTGCAGCGGCCGCTGGACAGAGAGGAGACGGCTATTCATAAACTGTCTGTTATGGCCAGCGATGGCAGCTCCAGCCCAGCCAGAGCTACCGTTACCATAAATGTGACTGACGTAAATGACAATCCACCCAACATAGACCTGAGGTATATAATCAGTCCTATTAACGGCACCGTTTTCCTCTCTGAGAAGGATCCTATCAATACCAAGATAGCTCTCATCACCGTGTCGGACAAAGACACGGACATCAACGGCAAGGTCATCTGTTTCATAGAGAAGGACGTGCCCTTCCACCTCAAGGCCGTGTACGACAACCAGTATTTATTAGAGACGTCCGCGCTGCTCGACTACGAGGGGACCAAAGAATACAACTTCAAGATCGTGGCCTCCGACTCCGGAAAGCCGAGCTTGAATCAGACCACCTTGGTGAGAGTGAGGCTGGAGGATGAGAATGACAATCCGCCTATTTTCACCCAGCCTGTCATCGAGCTGGCCGTGATGGAGAACAACAAGCGGGACCTGTTCCTCACCACGCTGAGCGCCACCGACGAGGACAGCGGGAAGAACGCCGAGATCGTCTACCAGCTGGGGCCCAACGCGTCCTTCTTCGACCTCGACCGCAAGACCGGGGTCTTGACGGCGTCGCGCGTGTTCGACCGCGAGGACCAGGACCGCTTCCTGTTCACCATCACGGCCCGGGACAACGGGACCCCGCCGCTGCAGAGCCAGGCCGCCGTCATCGTCACCATCCTGGACGAGAACGACAACAACCCCAAGTTCACGCACAACCACTTCCAGTTCTTCGTGTCGGAGAACCTGCCCAAGTACAGCACGGTGGGGGTGATCACCGTGACGGACGCGGACACGGGGGAGAACGCCGCCGTCTCCCTCTCCATACTGAACGACAACGAGAACTTCATCCTGGACCCGTACTCGGGCGTGATCAAGTCCAACGTGTCCTTCGACCGCGAGCAGCAGAGCTCCTACACCTTCGACGTGCGCGCCGTGGACAGCGGCAGGCCGCCGTGCTCGTCGGCCGCCAAGGTGACCATCAACGTCATCGACGTCAACGACAACACGCCGGTGGTCATCTACCCGCCGTCCAACACCTCCTTCAAGCTGGTGCCTCTCTCCTCCATCCCCGGGTCGGTGGTGGCCGAGGTGTTCGCCGTGGACGGGGACACGGGGATGAACGCCGAGCTGAAATACACCATCGTGAGCGGCAACAACAAGGGCCTGTTCCGGATCGACCCGGTGACGGGGAACATCACCCTGGAGGAGAAGCCCGTGGTGACGGACATCGGCCTGCACAGGCTGGTGGTCAACATCAGTGACCTGGGATACCCCAAGTCCCTCCACACGCTGGTGCTGGTGTTCCTCTACGTCAACGACACGGTGGGCAACTCCACCTTCATCTACGAGCTCATCCGCCGCACCATGGAGACGCCCATCGACCGGAACATCGGCGAGAGCAGCGAGACCTACCAGAGCGGTGACTATTTGACCATAATGATAGCCTTCGTCACCGGGGCCCTGGTGGTGGTCATTGTCATCTTCGTCACGGTGCTGCTGCGCTGTCGCCACGCGTCCAGGTTCAAGGCGGCGCAGAGGAAGAAACAGGGCGCCGAGTGGATGTCGCCCAACACGGAGAACAAGCAGAACAAGAAGAAGAAACGCAAGAAAAGGAAGTCGCCCAAGAGCTCCCTGCTGAACTTTGTCACCATCGAGGAGAACAAACCCGACGACCCCGCCCACGAGCCCATCAACGGGACCATCAGCCTCCCCTCCGAGCTGGAGGAGCAAGGCATCGGACGCTTTGACTGGAACGCCACGCCCACCACCACCTTCAAGCCCAGCAGCCCGGACCTGGCCCGCCACTACAAGTCCGCCTCGCCGCAGTCGGCCTTTCACCTCAAGGCCGACACGCCGGTCTCCGTGAAGAAGCACCACGTGATTCAGGAGCTCCCATTGGATAACACCTTTGTCGGGGGCTGCGACACCCTCTCCAAGAGGTCGTCCACTAGCTCAGACCACTTCAGTGCCTCAGAGTGCAGCTCCCAGGGAGGGTTCAAGACCAAGGGGCCGATGCACACCAGACAGCAGGTAAAGGAACACTTTTACTGGTCTATAAGTACTGCCTATAACTGCCCTGTTCCCCAGTGCTGAAGTATAGATTAGGGACTCACTCTAAGTTACTGTAAAACAACACCAAGAGAGTTTGGAGACAAAACTATACTTGGTTAAATTCTGCTATTCAAACTGTAAAAACAAAGACAAAACAACAACAAAAAACTGTACCAGTTGATAATGGACTGAGAGATCAAAACATATATATTTTTGGGACTAGTTAGAGACTGATGTTTTGTTCTTAGATGTTAAAATCTTAACAAAAATGCAAAAGTACAGCAGGTGAGCAATTGCCTTGTCAGATTGTGTTGGCATGCATGCCCTTTGTGAGCAGCCAGAGGTTAGTTAAGTGGTAAATTGTACCAGCATAGAATTCATTGTGATACAATGTCCTCTACATTTTGTGAAAGAAACATTTTTTTCTTGCCTATCTACTCAAATTGTCACTTTAATTATTATTGGTATAGGCCTATAGCTGCAACATGTTTAATTGCCAGCCTAATTAATCTACTAGCCTGTAGGAATATTAATTATAACATTATGGTTCCTCAGCGAATCATTATACCATTTATTTTTCCAATATCCTAAAACAATTAGTTGACTTTTCACCTCTCCCTTCATACTATTTTGAGTGTATTCATGTTTTTTGTTTTGTTTGTTTGTTTGTTTTCGTTGTGTATTGCAATATAGGACAATATTGTCTCAACACCTGCAGTAATTATCCCAACCCACAGCACAGTCAACAATCAGTGATGCATTTTGAATGTCACGTCTAGACTTTGCCACCTCATCCAGGCTTGAATTAAATACCTCCTCTCAAAGCACACTAGCAAACTGACTGAAGCTTGTCTGGAACCTGATACACATCCAGTTTGAAAAGGGATTAGCGAAGAATGATCTTCAAATTTCACTATAATCCATACGGTTTCTTTTTTGGGGAAGTAAAAGCCTTATTCATTTTTCTCGTAATAATGCATCCCAACACAACACACGACACACAGTCCTAATCCAAACGGAACGCAGTGTGGACAAACGTGGGCTGTGGAGAAGGAGAAGGAGAGAGGGAGGGAGAGAGAGAGAGAGAGAGGGAGGGAGAGTTGCATAGAGGGATGCAGATGGAGAGTGTGCTAAAGGTTGGTCAGGGTACTATACCTTTAGGTGGCAGTGTTGCTCTGCTTGGCACAACCTGGCACTGCGCCAACGTGCAGCAAGGCTCCTTAAATGCAAGGGAGGAGGAGAGAGAGCGGAGCGGGAGGAGGAGGCTGTGATGCTGTTCTTGGTGAAATACTCCTGCCTAACGACGCAGAGATTGCACCGGTGGGTTAGATTGATAATGGCAGTTAGAGATGTGAGTGATAAGATCTATCCGGAAAGAGAGAGTGGCATTACAGGGGGGGTGACACTATGTGACTCCTATTGATGCATGCCTCCGGGTCACCGCGTCCGAGGGCGCATTTACCACCGTCGTCTCAGCTTGAGAGGTAGCAGTCAAAAGAGGCATTCAGTTTGTCAGTGTTTCTGGCACAGGCTGTGTGTGCGTGTGTGTGTGTGTGTGTGTGTGTGTGTGTGTGTGTGTGTGTGTGTGTGTGTGTGTGTGTGTGTGTGTGTGTGTTTGTGTGCGACTGTGCGTGCATGTGTGTGTGTGTGCGTGCGTGCGTTTGCCTTTGTATTTTCTTTTTGTCTGACAGACAGCAATGGAATGGGTGGGGGAAGAATCTAGCCCTGAGGCGGACACATGAGATATGACACTATGCTGTAAGCACAACTCCATCGATTCTCTCAGTCATCCCACAATTCAACACAAGATTCATTGGGATCAATAGCTCAGACAGATGATTCTAACCCACTTTGGGCGGGAGCCCCTTTTGGCATTATGTCATGCTTTAAGCTATTGAAAAATAGCAGATCTACAAGCTCATAGCGCGCCACCGAGTGGCGCGCTACGAGCTTGTAGGTCTGCTATTTTTGAAAAATCGACGAACCACACTGACATAGAAACATAGCTTTTTCAGAAAACTGTCAGGATGTAGAAGACGTTTTTAGAATCTGATCTCAGGTCGGAATGGGCTAAGCGGCACACAAACACAGCTAGTGTGTGCAGTATATATTGTCATCGATAGTATAAATACTGTACACAACGGTTGCCTCAGTATACCGTACAGGCGTTTCTTTGATCGAAGAAAGTGTCATTTATGGTATTTATGAATGTGGAATCTGCCAGTCTTTTTAACCACTTATATCCCTATACGTATTGCCCCCGAGATCCTCCAGGGGTCTATTCTAGGTCGCCTATACATTTTCCCCTCTCTACACCATTTGTGACCAGATTTGACTGAGAGACTGCCATCGCGCAAATTCCAGCTGTTCACCAGAGGAGATTTTTTTTTCCTTTTTTCCAAAATTAGTTGATAGCATGTCTGAAATAAGTGTCAGAGCTGAAATCGACATGTAAATATGAAATAAATGCCCAAACATGTAGCTATAGGTGTAATGTTAGAGACCACAGAAGTGAACCTTTCAAGTCTGTTTTCTCAACTCGCTGTTGAGTTGTTGCTGCAAGACATTACTCTATAAGCCATATCTCCAAAACTGGTGGGTCAAACTGAACAACCAATATGTCAATTTGAAGCTATGATTCCCTGCTTTCATATGGCATGCAAAAACGAAAATGTAAAAAAAGAAATGCAATGGCAGTCCCTCAGTCAAATTTTGTCACATTTATCTTCGGCAAAAATAGCCAATCTATAAGCTTGCAATGTGTTGTGTTGTGAGCTTAAAGATCTGCTATTTCCGCTGAATGTTTAGCTATTTTTGCCAAATGTTTGCCGATTATGACATTCCAGACAGTATAGGAACGCTACCGTTTATGTGCAGGTTAACATTTAACAATAGTTCCTCGAAACGCTATGCTTGAGTGTACTGTAGTAGAACTTAATGTCTCTCCAGTTTGGGGATTTTAAAATGACAAAAGTTGTTACTTCACCTCACCCATTACACCCCCTCTACCTATCCCACGCTGTACATGTTTTAATCAATTAGTTAAAGGTATATTCAGTGATTTCACTTAATTCAAATATCACTTATTTTTTTGTTTTGTTGTGATAATCCTCCCTACTATAGAGTGTGCTGGCCATATAAGGAGTTCCTTCCTGTCCCCAGTTAACCCCTGGGGGTCAAAAAACCTTAGGTTTCGTTTTTGACTCTCTATCCTGATTGGACGAAAGGCTGGGTCCCACAGCCAAAAACGAAACCTAAGGTTTTTTGAGTGAAATCACTGAATATACCTTTAATAAGTGTCGTAAATCCATCCCTGCTTTTTCTACCTTTTACAGCTATAAAGAATACCTATAACTATAACTACAGCCATGAAGACTTGGACAATGTCACATGAAGATAATTGAGCTTAGATTGAACTAGTTCAACTTTGGTATTTGACTAAATGATACTATACTAGCCCGTACCCGTTGTGAGATATTGCCCCCCCCCCCCGTTGTGGCTGCAGGGGGTACTGCGCCCTGGGTGCCTTTTCGTTAAGACCTCCATATTATTATGGTCAATGCCTGTGTGAAAAGTGGGAGCGATTGGTGCAGGCAGTGAGGAGCTACGGCAGTTACAGTGACACACAATCAGACATTCAGACATTGACTGAATTATAGTATGATTTTGATTAGTTCCAAACTGACTTTAAACATTCACTGTGATCTCCAAGGCAGTAGTTCTCTAACATATTCACGCCAATAAGGACTCCCGGATTGTTATGTATCTGGCCACGGAACCCCAATGGGAAAGTCCTTGTGCCATCTTATGGGGGATAAGGGAACATTTGTTCAAAATAAATGAATAGAAATGCAGATCTAGGTCTTGCATCGACAACACATCACATTGTGGTACATTGTGATCTGGTACAGTAAAGGTATCCACACACCGGGCGCGAATTCAGATTTTTACGCTGCGTTTCTAAATAAAACGGTGTTTACGTTTTTAAACCGTTCCTACTTGGAAACCCCTCAGTGATCCCTGGGGGTCCCCGGGGGTCCCCCCAGGGTACCCAGACCCCCCTGGGGGTACCCAGACAGACCCCACTTTGATCCCTGGGGGTACCCAGACCCCATCCCTGGGGGGGGGGGGGGGGGGTACCCAGACCCCACTTTGAGAATCAGTGCCATAACGAGGTCGAACACTGATGTTAGCGCCTTACGTATATACATAATGTCCACTTTTGTGTTAAGTCTACTTTAGCATATTCAATTAAAACTATCACAAGTTGTTGACAGTTCCTCAAAATGTGTACTACTGACACTACATATTATGTTCTTATCTGATGGCAGATTCCTCAAGTGGTTTGAAAACTAAAAGTATCTACCAAGTAGATCCAGAGGTTAGACTCAGCATACTTCTCAAGAGGTCAAGTAATGTCATGGAGGATAAGAATGGATAAATTAGTCTGTCTAAGTTCATAATGTGGTGATAATTTAACCCATTCTGACCTGAGATCAGATTCATATGAGGTTTCCACTGGACACACACTGGTCTGATTAACCCATTCTGACCTGAGATCAGATTCTAAAAATGTCAGTCGTTCTTCAATTTTTTCAAAAATAGCAGACCTACAAGCTCGTATCGCGCCACTCGGTGGCGCGATATGAGCTTGTAGATCTGCTATTTTTCAATAGCTAAAGCATAACATGATGCCAACACCAAAATGGGTCCCGTTCAGAATGGGTTAATATCATTGCCGGTATTTCAGTGATAGAATATTACTTTATTTATATTTTATATTGTAAATAAGGTCAGGAAGGTGCCGCATTGCGACATATTATAGAGCAACCAAAGCATGCACTGTATGAAGGATTGATTATGTTTAGCATTGACCTTGACCTTACCTATAGCACTTACCATGACCTAGAAGATTATGAGTTACCATAACGCTGTTATGGAACTAACCTTAACATAGTTTGTACTTGAAATAAATTAAGAGGAAAAAAATAAACAACACAATAAAGACTTACATTTTCCATTCTCAGTAATCACTACTCCAATATAATAATAATTTATAATAATTATTAATAATGCATTATTATTATTGTTGTTACTATTGTTATTACACTATTACATTAATAATAATAATAATAATAATAATAATAATAATAATAATAATAATAATATAATCAGCAGAGAAGTAGTCAGAATACAACTGCAAAAATAACACAATTCCATACCTTCTTCAGAAAACAGAATATGAAAGGTATAGTTAAAAAATATATATATAAAAAAGCAGACATCCCTGCAATATTGCCATCGCAGCCAAAGGCCTGCTGGAATCAGGCCTATAGAGAGAGACACCCCAGACTCTCCTTATAGCAAAGGGAGTCATTCCTGTCTTTCCTCCTCTCTCCTTTTTCCAGTTATTATTTACCCTCCAGGGGCTTATATTAGCCCATTCTGAACGGGCACCCATTTTGGTGTCAGCATCATGTTATGCTTTAGCTATTTAAAAATAGCAGATCTACAAGCTCATATCGCGCCACCAAGTGGCGCGATACGAGCTTGTAGGTCTGCTATTTTTGAAAAATCGAAGAGCGACTGACATTTTTAGAATCTGATCTCAGGTCAGAATGGGTTCATCAGACCAGTGTGTGTCCGGCGGAAACCTCGTATGAATCTGATCTCAGGTCAGAATGGGTTAGTGTAAACAACGCTGAGGAAAAAAGGCATGTACAGTTTGTACACACACTGTCCTAGATTCATGAAGGCAAGAGCAACATCTAAGAAAGAGAGTGCATATCCTGCTGTTCTACCATACGGTTCCCTCACATCCCATCAGTATTTTGAAGAGGAGACATGTTTTTTTGGTTCACTAACTGAGCATTACCCTGGTGGCTAGGCATCAACCATGTATAACTGAGCATTACCCTGGTGGCTAGGCATCAACCATAATAGTAACAGCCTATATAGAGCTCATGTTAGAGCCTAAAATGCACTTACCGGTAACTCATTTTGGGCCGGAACCCCTTTTGGTGTTTTAAGCGTTACGTTATACTTTATCTATTGAAAAATAGCAGATCTACAAGCTCATAGTGCGCCACCGAGTGGCGCGCTTACGAGCTTGTAGGTCTGCTATTTTTTTTTAAGTCGTGAAAATATGGTGCAAATCTTTGAATATATATTTCAGAGCAATTTTTTTTTAACTAAAATATTTGCTTCTGGGGGGGGGGGTCCCTGGAACAACATATTTTGAGATGGGGGTCCGTGGCCCAATAGAGATAATTCTGGGGGTCCTTGACATGAAAAAGGTTGAGCACAACTGACATAGAAACATGGGGTTTTTCAGAAAACTATTAGGATTTAGAAGCCTTTTTTTATCGACATCAGTCCAAAATGGGTTAAAGTACATGCATTGTGTGTACAGTACACTCCAAGTTAAGTGAACACTCAGACTACTATTGCCATTTATAAACTCACATTTATATTTCTTGGTTATGGCGTGACACTGCAGTACTGTAGCTAATGTACAAAAGGCTCTCTGTGTCCGTCTGTCTGTCTGTTTGTGAGTCCATGAGGGCTAATCTCAAACTGCTGGACTGATCAGCGCCATATTTCTTGTGCACACTCAGTGCCAACGGGCAAATAGCAAGTACAGATGGACCGGGCTGAAACCTTGCCTAACCCATTCTGACCTGAGATCAGATTCATACGAGGTTTTCCGCTGGACACACACTGGTCTGATGGACCCATTCTGACCTGAGATCAGATTCTAAAAATGTCAGTCGTTCTTCGATTTTTCAAAAAATAGCAGACCTACAAGCTCGTATCGCGCCACTCGGTGGCGCGATATGAGCTTGTAGATCTGCTATTTTTAAATAGCTAAAACATAACATGATGCCGACACCAAAATGGGTGCCCGGTCAGAATGGGCTAAATGTGACTACATTTGACTGAGGGACTGCCATTGGATTTTATTCTTTTTTTTTTAATTTACATTTTTTCATGTCATATGAAAGTAGGGAATCATAGCCTCAAATTAACATTGGTTGTTCAGTTTGGCCCAACAGTTTTGGAGATATGGCTTATAGAGTAATGTCTTGCAGAGAAACAGCGAGTTGAGAAAACAGACTTGAAAGGTTCAACTTCTGTGGTCTCTAACATTACACCTATAGCTACATGTTTGGGCATTTATTTCATATTTACATGTCAATTTCAGCTCTGACACTTATTTCAGACATGCTCTAGTCAGTGTGTCTGCCTGTGCTATTAACTCATAAAAAATAAAGGTTTTTCTCCTCTGGTGAAAAGCTGGAATTTGCGCGATGGCAGTCTCTCAGTCAAATCTGGTCACAGATATGGAGATGGCGGTCGTCATACGTAGTACTGAGGTTGTAGGATGGCTGATGCCATAGATGCCGCGAGAAGTCCCAGATCCACAGCTAATTAAGCCATGGTATTACTACCAGAGCCTGTCTTTTTCTGCTCACAATTTCACATAAACCTCCTGGTAAATAGATAGAATTGTGTACAATTGTGTCTGTTTCTGAAAATCTGTAGGTGTGTAGTTGATCTCATTCACATGCATGAGATGCTATGGTAGTTACTGTAGATGCTATGGTAGTTACTGTAGATGCTATGGTAGTTACTGTAGATGCTATGGTAGTTACTGTAGATGCTCTGGTAGTTACTGTATGGACACGGTGCTTCTAAGGGTGCCCTGACTCTGACATTAGCTCCACGTCTCAAGGGTAAAGAGGCTTAATTGCTTCAGTTAATTGGTTATTTTCTTAACCCATTTTGGACGGGAACCCAAATGGTGTAATGTTATACTTTAGCTATTGAAAAATAGCAGATCTACAAGCTCATAGCGCGCCACCGAGTGGCGCGCTATGAGCTTGTAGGTCTGCTACTTTTGAAAAGTCGTGAAAATGTGGCGGACATCTTTGCTTCTGGGAGGGGGGGGGGTCCCTGGAACTACATATTTTGAGATGGGGGTCCGTGGCCCAAAAGAGATAATTCTAGGGGTCCTTGGCATGAAAAAGGTTGAGCACCACTGACATAGAAACATGGGTTTTTCAGATTTTTTTAAAAAGATTTAGAAGCCTTTTTTTTTAATCGATCTCAGTCCAAAATGGGTTAATACAAGTCCAAAGGGTTGCACATGCATGCACCTACAGTGTAGTTGGGTTCATACTTCACACAGCTTTCTCTAAAGTCTAAAGTGTTCACCTGGAGCACAAATATTCATTGTTCATCCTCATTGGATTGTTCCTGCATAGAGGAACGTCTGGCGCGCCCAAAGAGTTTTTTAAGCCATTCTGACCTGAGATCAGATTCATACGAGGTTTCCAACTGGACACACACTGGTCTGATCAACCCATTCTGACCTGAGATCAGATTCTAGAAATGTCAGTCGTTCTTCGATTTTTCCAAAAATAGCAGACCTACAAGCTCGTATCGCGCCACTCGGTGGCGCGATATGAGCTTGTAGATCTGCTATCCAATCCAAAAGTACAATAAGTACCCAAAAGTACAATAATTGAGAATAATTGTACTCTTTGTGCCCAAGTAAGACGAGCTGTCATTTGGCTATCAACAAATATCAATATAACTAGGATCTTAGCCAATCACCTGATGCTTTGATATAGGTTTGGTTTATAGAATATATACCACTCCCCTCCCCCCCTCCTTCCAACCATAACCCTATTTATTAAACCTTTATATTATTTGGAGTTTATTTTACTCAAGCATATTAGACATACTGTGTATGTTTTATCCAAATGGTCACAGAAAATACATTCATGTATACATTTCTGTAAAATAAGGTATGACCTTAAAGGCTCATTGCCGGCACTAATTGCACGTAGTGGAGCCGTGGGTGGATCATGCTTATTACAGTAAGTGTACAGTAGTGTACAGTAGTCAGCCCCCACGAGGCCCATTCTGAGCTAGGATAAACCCTGTACTGTACTGTACTGTACTGTACTGTACTGTACTGTACTGTACTGTACTGTACTGTACTGTACTGTACTGTACTGTACTGTACTGTACTGTACTGTACTGTACTGGCAGGGACATTGTATTGAAGGCTCTCTTCTGTGTAGTTAGTGTACTTTATTTATTATACACAGATCATTTGACTATATGAATTATCAATGTGAAATAATATTGTTAAAAGTAATTCTGGACATAATTCATATGACTTGGTGGTCTGATTCTAAAGACCCCTTTTCTTCTCTCTTTCATTTTTCACAGAGTACCGCCAAGCAGGCTGCTTCTTCATGTTCATTTACTTTACTGTTGTGACGGCGACCAAAGTATTAGACTCGTGACTTGAATTACAGTATCACAGAAGTATACTGTATTACAGTATCACGTCGTGAGAAACACGAAACCCAATAAAATAGTGGAGTTTGTGGAGTATATTGAAACTCTATCTATAACGACACAGAGAAGGGGGATCAGACAGACTGTGGATGAAAGTGACAGTCACAGTAAACCTGTATACAAATGGAACCGGTCACACCCTTTAAGGATGTGTTACTCGGAGAATGTACAAATCAAACCGAATTATGGGTTCCATTTGTAGACTCTCAGAGTTTAAATTAACACTCAGGATATACCACGGTGCAACTGGTTAACTGCCTTCATGCCCACTGTGCTTAATGAATGGACCTTCTATGCAAACAGGAGTTTGTACAGACCCACTGTAATTACAGAGCCTTGGGGGAAGTGGTGGTCGTTCTTGTGCAGGTCCATTTGCCACTGCATTAATAAGGGGATTAGTATAGTACGTGTGGGGGCTGACGGCAGCAGGCGAAGTTTGAGAAGATTAATGAACTATGACAATGTTGCACCTGAGGGGGAAAAAGAGTCTGTTGCAAAGGAATCTTCCAAATTGTGCTGACGCAGAAGCCTCGGCATGCCTGAGAAAAGATTGAAAGAGAGGACAGTATTTGTTACCTAACTATGAATAATTAAGAGAGCAGCGGCCACACACACTCGTAGCTCATATGCAAAGATATCGATATTGTTATTTATTTATTTTTTGCATCTGAGCTACAAATGTACAGCTAGCTCTTCTACTCTCTCTACTACACGGTCATGAGTGTTCCTGTAGTTAAATGACTCAATATTTTACTGTTTTGGCGCACACAGCAAGTGTGCATTTCCCCAGCCCATCTCTAAATGTACTGTAATCTATGCTATCTTGCTAGTTAGCCTTATTTATTGTAATCTTTGGATGGATTTATTTGCCAGAAATAATATCCAACCTAAGTTGTTCTTACAGCCATGTTTGTTTTCTTTTTAGTATAAGAACATATTGCCAAATCTCATTCTGTTTGCGTCTGTGTACTGTATGTGAGAGGTACAATTTCAATTAAATATCAAAGACAACTGATGGATAATTTCCGTCTGTGAGTATATCACACGTGCATATATGGTAATTAATTCTGTCGTCCGCAGTGTACAGTACATGTAAAAAAAACCTCAATGTGTGAAGAACGTACTCCATTTCTCATTGAACACAAAGCAATATGAACCAAATACAGTGGTCATCTTTTCACCGCATATTCAGTCAGCAGACGATTCTGAGACGAATCATGACGTTTCAACTTCATCAATGGAGACTTTGTTTTACGTCTACGAGAAATTCGAGAATATTGCATTTATTTGAAAGCCTTGTCATCATATCCCCCCATATCTAGGTGGGTAAGAAAGGAAATGAAACGGATTGTGGGCCACAGTAAGTTAGTGGATATAAAGAACTACAGAGTAGATTATTGCCCTGAGGAGGATCTAGTTTTGTCTGCACAAAACAACAAAATAAATCAAAGCTCCCTTTTTTGCTACACTGGCTGAACTGTGGAGGTGATTTTAATGTTTGGAGTTATTCCTCTCGAGAAGTTGAAGTGCTACTGCAATTTATTTAGCTTTGTTTGGTTTTGTCTGTAAAACTTGCCAGGGGGCACAATTTCTGTAACACACACAGATGATGGCAAATTACCAGGAATTAAATATTTGTCTCTCTATCTTTGAATTACTTTTACTGCCATCATGATTTGTTTCCATAAATTCGCAAACCTTCATCAGTGATTCTTTCCCCCCCCAATGCAACCACATTTCATTATATTTCTTCACATACTGTAGCAAAATGTACGTGTTTCCGTGTGCATGTGTTGAGTTATTTTGGTTCTGTTGTGTCCATCACTTTGGGGATGGCAGCCCATTCATCTGAGCAAGTCGGCCTCATCCATCTATGCTATTTCACAAAGCAAATTGATTGATGACGGGATCTCCAAGGGATTTGCTTTGTGAAATAAATGTTTTGCATGCGCAAAAAAAAATTGAAGTCATTGTTGCTTTTGTGAGAGAACTGCCACAACTTAATTCATCTCCATGTTTGTAACTAATTGACCAAACACATTTCCCATGTTCCTACGGCAATCAATCAAGTTGACATACTTAACGAAACAAATATCGCTTCGTATTATTTTAACACTGCATGACAAGGAGGAGGGAAAAAAAGATGGAACTGCAGCACTTATAAATTATGTTCAATACCAATCCATTTGGGTTGTAATTGTTTTAAATATATATATATTTTTAAAATGAAATACACTGAAGTAGAAAGGGTGGAAGAAAATGTTTCTTGTCCGTTCACTTGTCTGTAAAAAAAGAACAACACGTTATGATGCTGCGACATTGTCTGAACAATCCTCCCCTACTACCAACCCACTTCTCCTCCCCATGCCTCACTCCTCTCCTCTCCTCCACCCACCTCTGTCCTCCTTCCCTCCTCCAACCCAGCCCCTTCTTTCACCTCCATGTTTTATTGGGGTCAGTGCTGTTACATACAGTACAGGGTTTAGATCACAGAGGGTGTACTGTCTGTGTGTTCACCCTTTGTGTCCTGATTACTCCTGACATATTAGGGTGCTTTCTTTGTGTACAGTACAACACATAGCCCAACTTTCTCTCTCTGTTGCTGTTCCTCTCTACCCTTAAATCATTAGACTCTTATAAAAAAGGAAATGGGGTTAAAAGGTCCTGTTAAAAGACAGTCCTGGAGGGAGACTCATGCTCGTCACGAGGGCTGTTATGTTGAGCGACGACAGGCCGCTTCTCTGTCACTAGCGTGTGGCTTTCTGTCACTAGCGTGTGGCAGTGTCTAGACCAGTGGTTCCCAAAGTGGGGTCCGGGGACCCCCAGGGGTACTTGAGGGAGTTCCAGGGGGGACCCAGCTAAATGATAATTTGGAACCCAATGGACCCTTATGGGTCTGTAACTCAGAGAGTGTACACATGGAACAAAATGGACCCTGACAGGTCCATTTGGTTCCATTTGTACACTCTCTGAGTTAAATTAGCATTGATTTTACAATATAAATTGTGGGTCCAAGAGATAGAAATGCTATTAAATAGTGGTCCGTAGAGGCGTAGACTAATGCATGTCAAACTGGGGGTCCTTGAAATTAAACGGGTTGAGAATCACTGCTAGAGCCGTAAAGATCTTCTCTCATGGGGGTCCCTGGCATGTCTTTTCAAAGGGGGGTCCGCGGGCTAATTAGTGTCAATTTGGGGGTCCTTGACATGAAAAGGTTTAGGAACCCCTGGTCTAGACTAATAGTGACTTCTCTGTCACTAGCGTGTGGCAGTGTCTAGACTAATAGTTATTCTCTGTCACTAGCGTGTGGCAGTGTCTAGACTAATAGACACTTCTCTGTCACTAGCGTGTGGCAGTGTCTAGACTAATAGACACTTCTCTGTCACTAGCGTGTGGCAGTGTCTAGACTAATAGACACTTCTCTGTCACTAGCGTGTGGCAGTGTCTAGACTAATAGTTATTCTCTGTCACTAGCGTGTGGCAGTGTCTAGACTAATAGACACTTCTCTGTCACTAGCGTGTGGCAGTGTCTAGACTAATAGTTATTCTCTGTCACTAGCGTGTGGCAGTGTCTAGACTAATAGTTATTCTCTGTCACTAGCGTGTGGCAGTGTCTAGACTAATAGACACTTCTCTGTCACTAGCGTGTGGCAGTGTCTAGACTAATAGTCACTTCTCTGTCACTAGCGTGTGGCAGTGTCTAGACTAATAGTTATTCTCTGTCACTAGCGTGTGGCAGTGTCTAGACTAATAGTCTCTTCTCTGTCACTAGCGTGTGGCAGTGTCTAGACTAATAGTCACTTCTCTGTCACTAGCGTGTGGCAGTGTCTAGACTAATAGTTATTCTCTGTCACTAGCGTGTGGCAGTGTCTAGACTAATAGTTATTCTCTGTCACTAGCGTGTGGCAGTGTCTTCTCTGTCACTAGCGTGTGGCAGTGTCTAGACTAATAGTCACTTCTCTGTCACTAGCGTGTGGCAGTGTCTAGACTAATAGTCGTGATAACTGTCACTAGCGTGTGGCAGTGTCTAGACTAATAGTCTCTTCTCTGTCACTAGCGTGTGGCAGTGTCTAGACTAATAGTCTCTTCTCTGTCACTAGCGTGTGGCAGTGTCTAGACTAATAGACACTTCTCTGTCACTAGCGTGTGGCAGTGTCTAGACTAATAGTCGTGATAACTGTCACTAGCGTGTGGCAGTGTCTAGACTAATAGTCTCTTCTCTGTCACTAGCGTGTGGCAGTGTCTAGACTAATAGACACTTCTCTGTCACTAGCGTGTGGCAGTGTCTTCTCTGTCACTAGCGTGTGGCAGTGTCTTCTCTGTCACTAGCGTGTGGCAGTGTCTTCTCTGTCACTAGCGTGTGGCAGTGTCTTCTCTGTCACTAGCGTGTGGCAGTGTCTTCTCTGTCACTAGCGTGTGGCAGTGTCTAGACTAATAGTCTCTTCTCTGTCACTAGCGTGTGGCAGTGTCTAGACTAATAGTCGTGATAACGGCACTGCCAGTCAAAGCCCTCCATCCCTCCACCACCCCTCCCCCCCATCTCCTTTAACCCATTTTGGCCTGGGAACGTTTCTACAAATGCCTTCTAAATCTATATCAGTCGTTCTCAAACATTTTCATGTCAAGGACCCCCAAAAATATATATGTATTTGGCCGCCGTCTCCCCATCTGAAAATATGTTGTTCCAGGGACCTCCCATGTGCAGAAGCAAAGATTTGAGTTAAAAAAACGTTCACTGTGAAAAGCATATATTCAAAGATTTCCGCCCCAACATTTTCACGACTTTTCAAAAATAGCAGACCTACAAGCTCATAGCGCGCCACTCGGTGGCGCGCTATGAGCTTGTAGATCTGCTATTTTTCAATGGCTAAAGTATATAACATAACGCTTGAAACACCAAAAAGGGGTTCCCTTCCCGCCCAGAATGGGTTAAGCAAAGAGGCACACTTGACTTGAAATGTGACTGCCATTGACTGTGCCCCATCACTCACTGACACTGTAAGCCCACACCAATGTACATTTTTATTGTATATAATACAAAGCTGCTTCATGTAAATGGAACTCCTGGTAATCTTGCCTAATGTGCTGTGTTATACTGTAATGGACTTGTTATTTTATTTATTTCTTTGCTTTGTTTGATTTATTTATTTCCCCCCCTGATTCTTTCCTTCCCGACCCCCCCCCCCCCCCTCTCTCTTTATTGCTGGGTGTACTATAATTACATCTGAAGTATATTCTCTCCTCCGCAATTATTCAGTATCCTGCAACCCATGTTCTTCTGTTTTATATAAAGCCTTTTTGAACAGTGCTATTATATCTTTATAATTTCATAATAAATGTTTCAAAGCGATTATTTCTTTCTTTGTTCTTACTTGCAGCATTTTGTCATGCATCCAGAGTGATTTGGTTGTTAACCGAACCGTGCATTTTCAAGAAGATTCTTTCAGAAGGTCTTGCCTGATGGTAGTGCAGCATTTTTTCTAAACCACTACAACTATTACAATAATACACAATATTATTGTACTTATTTGGGCCGGTTTCCCCCCAGGGCTCTTTGCCAAACTTGGCGAGCTACAAGCCCACAACGCGTCCCATCACAATGCAGCACATTGTGACATTGTAGATCTGCTGTCTTTGCTGAAAGTTCACCCCAGAATAGGGAGACTAGGGTTGGTTATTAACAGAATCACAAACCCTCTTGTTGTGTTAAACAAAGAGCTTTTCAAATGTGACTCAGTCCTTTATTGGAAATGTAGTGGATGTGCCTAATAGCCTATTGTTATAGAAATCTGTCAATACTCAACATATCGATATATATGGTAGAATAGGTTCTGCTATTTTGTTTAGACAGTATTTGGTTTAGACTATAGTCATTGGTTAGACCAGTCATTAGTCCTACAACTACAACCTATCTCAAACCCTCACCCTAAACCTAACCTCCCACGGGGCAGCACACCTAAACCTAACCTTAACCCATGTCTAACCAATGACTATAGTCTAAACTAAGTATGCACCCTAAACCTAACCTCCCACGGGGCACCACACCTAAACCTAACCTTAACCCATGTCTAACCAATGACTAGTCTAAACTAAGTTTGCACCCCATTTCATTTATGAAAAAAGTTAACATAATTATATACTATTGAGATTCAAGGTTTCAGGGCAGATGACATGCCTGTTCATATGGAAATATTTCAATATACATATACTGTACATTAAGCCTCAGAATGAAGACTAAAACTAACCCACATGTTCACCAACATGCTCGACCAGTACTTGTATTGCATGTAGGCTCTTGTTCAGTTAAATAAATAAACTAATAAATATAAATAAAGGGAAAACGGATTAAAACAAATGTGGTTAGCGTGGTTATAACAAGGTGGCAGTGACCTTATCTGGTGATACTCATATTAATTCATCCTCGTCTGGAATAACCGACTACATTGAACCTGGCGTCCCAATGTTGGCATCATAGTCATCATAGGTGAAAATATCTGATCTACAAGCTCATCATCATGTCGCATTCACTGCATTGTGAGCTGGTAGATCTATTTTCTCCACGTGAAAAGTATGAACGAGGCCTCGAGTGGTTAAGCAATATGGACGAACCTCATAATTGTTTAACGTGCATTTTGGGGGCGGGAACCCCTTTTGGTGTTAGCATTAATGTTACGCTTTAGCTATTGAAAAATAGCAGATCTACAAGCTTGTAGGTCTGCTATTTTTGAAAAATCGACAATCTTAGAATCTGATCTCAGGTCAGAATGGGTTAAGCAATATGGACGAACCTCATAATTGTTTAATAGAAAGACAGAGAAACAGACGCGCGGTGGATATACCAAAGTGCCGCACCAGCATATTTGTGGAAAGTAGGCCTAACTCTGCTTAATCTGTCCCCTCCATTTGAAAGCTCCAAGCAGAGCTTAGTCTGCATTTGTGCGAGGAAGAGAGGATAAATAAATAAATAAATAAATATAGGCTTTAGAGGTTGACCTCATCTATATGGTTAAAAAAAAAAGCTGCATGCTCTTACCGACCACAATTTGAAATCTGACTTCTGACCTGAAGAATAATAATAATGTTGCCTGTCCTTTCATAAAAAAGGCAGGGCTGAAAGCGCCGCTGGGGCAGTTTTAAACGCTGTCACTGCCTCCCAATCCAATGATGTGGCCAAGCTTCCAAATTTCGTGCAATTGATGCGAGATCCGATGATTTCAGATGGCACAACCCTTTGACAGTGGTATTATTGAGTTACTGGGGCAAGATATATTATTTTCTGCAGTTGCACAGAATTTATTCTTCAGCATAGGCAGTGATACTGTAGATACAGTATTCTCAGGTTTGAACGATAAAGAGAATGAGAATCAGCAATACTGGTGTTGACCTTGTGTTGCCGTTATCATAATGTCTCAAAATACAGATTTACATTTACACATATTTATGCAAAAATGTATGTAAAGCATAAAAAACTTCTGTATGATGTACAATGACTAAACAACAGAAACGAATGCCATCTTATTATGAAGATATCGATGAGGGACGGACAATCTACAACATCTTTGTTTAAAGACATTCTATCAGCAATGCCAATCGGAAGGATTTCAACTCATTGTTTTGAAAAATTGAAAAGCAGATTCTGAAATGAATAGATTTTTATGAACATGTGAAACCATTCTTTAGGCTTTAGGGCAGGGGTCGGCAACCCAAGATGTTGAAAGAGCCATTTCCGACCAAAAATAAATTCAAAATCTATCTGGAGCCGCAAAGAAAATGTATGCATTATAATGCAGCTTGCCAAGCTTTATTATCTCCCGGGTTGCAACGAAACTAGCAGAATTTAGCATGCTTTCCCTGGAAATGTCTTTCAACGTTACTTTTTTTGTTGTTTGATAGCTTCTCACTGCAGATTAAACATACAGGCAGTCAATCTGCATTGGCTGTGAAGGCAAAAGCCTCTGTCCACGAACTGTTAAATCCTCTGTTTTTCGTCGGCTATCTTTCTTTTTCTCCCTGTAGAATTAAGCCGTAGTAGCGTAGCAGGCAGCAGCCTCACACACCCACTGGTTTGTTTATAATAGACACCTGGCTGGCACGACACTGAGTGTGTCGCATGCTATGACGCAAAGGGGGAACCACTTGAGCCTGTAACGTACAGTAGAAAGAAGCATAGCAATCTCAAAGACAATATTGCTGCCAAATGTGATAATGGCAGTGCCGGTATATCCTAATAATACTGATCAAAAGCACATTGGTTTTATTACCTTTTTAAGTAGGTGATCTTATGAACATTAATATTGTTCACTTTAACCACTTAACCCATTCTGAACGGGCACCCATTTTGGTGTTGGCATCATGTCATGCTTTAGCTATTGAAAAATAGCAGACCTACAAGCTCGTATCGCGCCACCGAGTGGCGCGATACGAGCTTGTAGGTCTGCTATTTTTTGAAAAATCGAAGAACGACTGACATTTTTTAGAATCTGATCTCAGGTCAGAATGGGTTCATCAGACCAGCGTGTGTCCGGCGGAAACCTCGTATGAATCTGATCTCAGGTCAGAATGGGTTAAAGCCCTGTATGCTTAGCTGACCAGAGCCTCCCTCTGGTTCTATACTCGGCCTCCTCCTTTTTCCCCTCGACACAAAAATAGCTGAACTGCAAAGAGTGCTACTCACGAGAGATGTCTGAATGTTCACCCCAGAATATAGGGAATATTATAGGCTGTATTTTGCGTGTCTTAAGTACCAGGTCTTATTCCCTAACTTGAGTAAACTAAAGACCTGGAGGCGTGATCAATGCTCTTTATCCACTCAGAATTGCCAAATGGCATTGATCACGCCTCCAGGTCTTCAGTTTACTCAAGTTAGGGAATAAGACCTGGTACTTTACTTATTTTTGGGACACGGGGCAGCTCGCCGGAACCCGGCCCGACCCCCTGGGCGTGTTCCTGGGGGTCTGGATGTTGCGGGGAGTGGACTCCCACGCGGTAACTCCATCATCTCTCAACCGTTTCGGACGCGGGGCGGCTCGCCGGAACCGGGCCAGCACCCTGGGCTCGTT
The DNA here is from genome assembly GCF_964188405.1 of Protomyctophum parallelum. Lineage (NCBI taxonomy): Eukaryota > Metazoa > Chordata > Actinopteri > Myctophiformes > Myctophidae > Protomyctophum > Protomyctophum parallelum. The sequence continues at coordinate 9,591,880 of NC_139699.1, forward strand.
CCTGTGGGTCTAGATGTTCCAGGGACCCCCCGGGGACCCCCACACAGAGTTGCACCATTCACTTCACACGGGTGTGATTTTCCTTTTGAACGTTATGAACGATTCAAAGTCGAGTCATCATTTCCAAAAACCGAGTTTTCACTACATGGTTTGTTTGTGATATGAAATGTAAGCTCCCCCTAATCACAGTAAACATCGTGTCTTCAGTCATATCACTACATGGTGTTTGTGATATGAAATGTAAGCTCCCCCTAATCACAGAAACATCGTGTCTTCAGTCATATCACTACATGGTGTTTGTGATATGAAATGTAAGATCCCCCTAATCACAGAAACATTGTGTCTTCAGTCATATCACTACATGGTTTGTTTGTGATATGAAATGTAAGCTCCCCCTAATCACAGAAACATCGTGTCTTCAGTCATATCACTACATGGTGTTTGTGATATGAAATGTAAGCTCACCCTAATCACAGAAACATCGTGTCTTCAGTCATATCACTAGGTGTTTGTGATAAGAAATGTAGGCTCACCCTAATCACAGTAAACATCGTGTCTTCAGTCATATCACTACATGGTGTTTGTGTTATGAAATGTAAGCTCACCCTAATCACAGAAACATCATGTCTTCTGTCATATCACTACATGGTGTTTGTGTTATGAAATGTAAGCTCCCCCTAATCACAGAAACATCGTGTCTTCAGTCATATCCCTACATGGTTTGTTTGTGATATGAAATGTAAGCTCACCCTAATCACAGAAACATCATGTCTTCAGTCATATCACTACATGGTGTTTGTGATATGAAATGTAAGCTCCCCCTAATCACAGAAACATCGTGTCTTCAGTCATATCACTACATGGTTTGTTTGTGATAATAAATGTAAGCTCCCCCTAATCACAGAAACATTGTGTCTTCAGTCATATCACTACATGGTTTGTTTGTGATATGAAATGTAAGCTCACTCTAATCACAGAAACATTGTGTCTTCAGTCATATCACTACATGGTGTTTGTGATAATAAATGTAAGCTCCCTCTAATCACAGAAACATCGTGTCTTCAGTCATATCACTACATGGTTTGTTTGTGATATGAAATGTAAGCTCCCCCTAATCACAGAAACATTGTGTCTTCAGTCATATCACTACATGGTTTGTTTGTGATATGAAATGTAAGCTCCCCCTAATCACAGAAACATTGTGTCTTCAGTCATATCACTACATGGTGTTTGTGATATGAAATGTAAGCTCACCCTAATCACAGAAACATCGTGTCTTCAGTCATATCACTACATGGTGTTTGTGATATGAAATGTAAGCTCACCCTAATCACAGAAACATCGTGTCTTCAGTCATATCACTACATGGTTTGTTTGTGATGAGAAATGTAAGCTTACCCTAATCACAGAAACATCGTGTCTTCAGTCATATCACTACATGGTGTTTGTGATATGAAATGTAAGCTCCCCCTAATCACAGAAACATTGTGTCTTCAGTCATATCACTACATGGTTTGTTTGTGATATGAAATGTAAGCTCCCCCTAATCACAGAAACATCGTGTCTTCAGTCATATCACTACATGGTTTGTTTGTGATGAGAAATGTAAGCTCCCCCTAATCACAGAAACATCGTGTCTTCAGTCATATCACTACATGGTGTTTGTGATAAGAAATGTAAGCTCACCCTAATCACAGTAACATCGTGTCTTCAGTCATTTTCAACTTACTGTAGTATAGTCACTTCAGCTGGCTGGAGTAGATTGTGATGAAATCCTATGTATTGAATCGAGAATCACTTTGAATAGAGAATTGTTTTGAATCTGGAAAAAAAGAAAAGCTTTTGGATTGAGAATCGAGTTGAATCGAATCGTGACCACAGGAATTGGAATCGAATCGAATCGTGGGACCCAAAGATTCACAGCCCTATTTTCCATAGCCTCCGTGTTAACTGTAGTTACTTCTTGAAAAAGATGTTATCATGAAAGCTCACCGAATTAGTACATTCAGCTGGTCTACAGTCAGCTTTTCCATGACATGAAACGTGGAACAGTCACATGCTTGGACAGGACACAACTGTTTGAGTCTTCTAAATGTGTCTCCTTTAATAACTTACTGTAAGCGAACTGCCATAATGTCGCCGATCACAGACAGACTTTGCTCGCAGTGTACAGTAGCTCTTCCATTCACAGTGTTAACTAGTCATAATATTGATGAAAGGAACACCATTGAGTCCCACATTATATGATTGAAATATTTCTGATTCTCCTGTCAGAGAAAACTATTATGTTCTTCTAACCAGAGAGCAGTAATAATGTGATTGTATGTACAGTATATGCATGTTAGATGATCTTTTGATTATACAGATGTTATCACAACTAGAGCCTGCCTGGGGATTTCACTTTGGGGGGCACTTTCTTTCCCCCGATCCCCAATTTGTGCTGTGTTGGATGGATGGATGTGAGGGTGGATGTATAAGCGTTTTCATTTGGAATTACCTTTAATTAGGCCTACCTTTTTTGACCTGAGATCAGATTCTAAAAATGTCTTCTACATCCTGACAGTTTTCTGAAAAAGCTATGTTTCTAATGTCAGTCGTTCTTCGAGCTTTCAAAAAGCTCGTAGCGCGCCACTCGGTGGAGCGCTATGGGAGATCAACTCCTGTAGATCTGCTATTTTTCAATAGCTAAAGCATAACACAATGCTAACACCAAAAGGGGTTCCCGCCCAAAATGGGTTAAAAAAAAAATACACTTTTACAGTGTCACAGAGTCACATTTCACAAGAATAACTATTAAAGGTTTAATTATGATTTTATTTAAATTTTTAAGGACATTATTTTAAGCTTTTTATTTGGCCAGGGAAGTGAAGTGTGTCAGGACAGTAAGAGCAGACAGGGTGAAATACTCGATACTCCCTGAGCCAGGAAATGATGTAAGGGGGTTTTGTGGTCAATATAACCGGCAGAGCATTTAACCACATCATGCATAATTAGTAATTACCCAATACTACAGTACATTGTTTAAGGCACGCTCACACCACCCTTTTATATTACCTGAGAGAGTGTGGATTCTGCCAACACATTTCAATGGGAATGGAGCGTTTTTCTTTCTTGTAGATAACCGCAAATGGCAGCAAACTCCATTTCCATTGAAATGCAATATCAGAATCTGCCCTCCTAGGTAGAATACGTGCGGTGTGACCGTGCAGCCCTTAGGGGAGAAATTCTAAAGGATCATTTTGTATGAGGTAGTATATTTTATTTCTGATGTCCATTTCCAATTATAGATTCAGCAAAATTGGCCATGGATGCTGTGAGGCTCGCCTGTTTTTTTGTAATGTTTATTTGTTGGATCTGCACACAAATGTACTGTACATGTTCATTGAATACATCACTGTTACTGTAACTGCGGAATTAACTAGTCAATCACATACTGTAGTGTGTAAGTCTTTAACTGCTGCAGGTCCTGGCTGCAAATTGGTCTCTTAGAAAGTTGGCTATTGCCATGACATACTGAAGATTTTAGAAGTGAGATTTGCGTAGGAGTGGACTTTTTCTTTAATAATAATAATAACACTGTTGTGAAGATATTTTAGAACGGTCATTTATTGGATTCAGGACCAATGATTGGTTGAAATCTGTGTTGCATTATAAGGCATTAATGACAAGAAGGAAAAACTGCAATCTCTGTGAGCCTGTGCTTTTTGCGGGCAGAGCTAGACCACAGAAAAGTGACTGAATTAGCAGACAAATAATGCTCTTCAGGGAGCTAATTAGATGAGAAGCTGTGATGTATGGCTTTTGGAAGGATGGCTGTCATTCCGCTGCTGTTCAATGTATAGACTGCAGATTTGTATTGATTGTATGCTTTGTCTTATATGCCTCAGGCATAAGCATGCAACCGTTAGCTTTGTGCCTTTGTCTGGGTGTTGCAGAGAGTTGAGCAGATAAGGGTTGTGATAAATCTGCCAGAGAATAAGCTGTCATAGGGTGACGCACATGGGAATATTTAATGCAAACACAAAATATGGCGTGTCTGTTGTTTTATCGTCAAGGGTATAAGAGATGGCATGGTTTGAAAATACTCTTGCCCCCTTATTTCTGCACTTTCTATCTGCAGTCTTAATGCATGCTCAGAAAGCCCTGCTCATCTTTGTTATGGCCAAAGGAGAAAAGAAGACAGGCGCATTGCATAGAATGGTGAACGAGCACCTTATCGCCACTCAATAATATGCAGAGGTGTAAAACATTTGGCTAGCTTATTTAGATGGAATGATTCCTACCGTGCAGATTTACCAAGGGCTGAATCAGGTGATGTGTTAGGGGGGGAGGAGGGAGGAGGGAGGCGGTGAAAATTGGTTTCCCCCCCTATCTCCTAGTACACACAGAGACCCAGCCGGTCTCCTCTCTCCCTCCGCATTCTCCTTTCCTGACAATAACACGCCCCGATAATGGAAATATACACCCAGATTTATTTTCTATTTCCTAGCTGCAAGTCCTTGCCCAGTAAACTTATTTTTTTGTGTGTGTGTGTCTGCTTTATAGTTGTTTTCACTCATCATGACATTCAGATGTCAGAAC